>NC_071267.1:24418838-24553838 GCF_023375685.1 Ictalurus furcatus | reverse complement strand
TAAAACAAGCTGTCAACTTTACAGTAAACTTCCAGCTGCACCGCCTGTGCGCTTCCGGAGCCTCTGAGACAGCGCGGCGACGCTAGACATGACAGACACTGCCGACGTCCAATCAGGTAGCAGAGCTCCTGTCCTCTTTGCAGAGCAGATGAAAATGACCAATGAGCATGCGGCTTGGGCGTGGACAGACTCATGGCCGGTGCAGAGCTGTCACGCTCTCAGACAAAGCAAATGTCGCTTTCTGAGCGCGTGCTGTAGTGACATGTAAATAAAGAAAACGTCACCAAGTCCCTCCACATCTTTTAATATCAGTATTTAATATTCATTGTCATAGATATTCATCTTGAATCAAATACAATTAAAATCAAGCTGTAAATTATTACTGTACTTACATATAGGCTAATATAATAGAATAATTTTATTATGTAGTATAAATAAACCACAGATTATAATTAATAATAAACTGAAAGTTTTGTTTGTCTTGTTTGAATTGTTTTTTTAAAAAAAAAAAAAAAGAAAGAAAAAAGAAACAACAACAACAAAAAAAAAGTTTTAATTGTTCAGTTTGCATTTTGTGCACTTTTATGGTACCGAATTGTACTTACCCACGTCACTGATGTGGAACCATCAAGGGTACCCTATACCTTTTGTAACTTTAGTAAATATCTTTCACTTTAAAAATGATTTAAGTTACATAAAGTGGACCTTACGGATCACCGGTGTAGCTTTTGAAGCTTTACATTAAAAGCGTCATTAAACCCCATCCATGCACCTTCCCAGGTGAAATGTGTACTCCTGAAGGCACCCTTTAAGAACAACATGGAAAAGTACAGTTTGGTACCTTCATTTCTGAGACTGTAGTACGAGCATTACTTTATAATTCAGTTATTCACTGTTCTGCAATATTCAACATTCAATATTACTATTGTGGATCATTTAAATGTTTAGTACTGGCAATGCGCTCTATAATATATTTTATTAATAATTTAGTATATATATATATATATATATATATATATATATATATATATATATATATATATATATATATATAAAAACAGGACTGATGTGTAAGTAATAAAATTCTCGGTGATGTACCGTTACAGGAAAATAATCAGTGATAGGGTGGTGTGATGCTGCCTGTCTCAAAGCAGAGTTAATGTCAACTACTGCATGTCCCGAAGTGTTTCATTTCTCTTATATCACAGCATTCTGCACGAGAATTGTTTTCTTCCCCCCCTCGCATTATTTAAAGAGTGTCATAAATTTTTATCCTTTTAGGGTTACTTTTAATGTTTCGGAAGGCTGTCAAACAAGTTCGTTCCTGTTAACATTTATAATATTGTAGCTGCTATAAATGGTCGTTTCCTCACCAGCCTCTCAAAGTTATCAAGACAAAAAAAAAAAGTGCAGTTTGTCATGTTATTGAGAAACTGTACAGCATTAACCCCTCTGTCCTGAAGACCTTCAGAGTTACAGCTTTACCTCTGACTGTTTCAAAGTGCTGACACTGGAGACTCCTTCCAAAACTGTTCAATAAACATCTCCTAACAGAGAATTGACCATATCGACAATCATAGATCAGATTTAAAAGTCTGTTTTTATGGAGCATCCACCGTACAAATCCCTATTTAAGTTGTTTCCATAGATACGATAATGAATTCGAACGCGTGCATTAATACATACATGCGTGTAATACGTTAAAACGTGTTGTTGTTGTTGTTTTTTTTCGTTTGCATCTGAAACTACTGTCTGTTACAGACAATTAAAAAATCAACACTTTCTGACCAATCAGAATCGAGAATTCAAAAGCACTTCCGTATAATAAAAGTCGAGATGGCACGATACCACGTTTTCTTTTCTGATACTGAAAGCAAATTATTTATTTATTTATTTATTTATTAAAAAAAGACAAAATGCATCTGCTGTTGTATCTGCTCGCTTTAAAAAAGTTTTTAAATATCATAAAGTATAAAGTATAAATATAATCAAATCAATCCTCATTAAAGACAAAGGTCTCTTTCTCTAGTATGTAAGCATTCCCAGCTCCCAAAATAAAATTATTTTCCAAATGCAGTTCCACATCTTCACCATTTGTTACAGGACCCGATATCCGATAGGTTTTTTGTTGTTGTTGTTGTTGTTGCCAAATTTAAATAAAATGCGTTTTTTTTTTTTTTTTTAAATTTTATTTTGTTAATCACGATATGAAAATGTATTGGAACGTAATAAAAACAAAGTTCAATTCTGACTCACGTGGTGTGTGTTCATGCACAGAATCCACGTTTGCCTGTCTCTCACAGCAGACTATTTTACGAGCACGTGTGTATCATTGATTTATTTATTTTTTTTTTACGATGCATTTAAATAGCTAATCTTATACCAAACAAGAGCATGAAATTGATGTTGCTCAGATGCACGGATTGTGAGTTTGTGAGTTTCTGCGTGAGATATGGGTCTAATGAGATTAATACCAACCTGCATTACAGCATGACGGAAGATAAAATCATCTCAGCAACCAGCAGGGGAATAATAATGATAATAATCTCCTCGGTCTTCATCAATCCTGTGCCTGTATATGTGTGTGTGTGTGTGTGTGTGTGTGTGTGTGTGTGAAAGAGAAAGGAAGTGTGCATGTGTAGATCTTTCAACACTTCCCTGTACTTTTTATTTTCCATGTAAGCACTTTCTCCAATGCATCATTCCATCATTCTGACAACTTTCAGACCTCTTGGAAACATCGATCTCATCTCCCGGATGTTCCTCCGTGTGCCTCGATCCCTTCATCTCTCAGAGGCCACCTAAGACGATCACACTCGATCGCTCTATTCAAATTTTTTTTTTTTTTTTTTTTTTTTTTTAAATAACTAGGGAACAGCGCAGAGCGAAATAAAAGTAACAGAGCCACATTACTTCTTTACAAGTGAACAAGAACGGAACCAAATGTTTCACATCTGCTCCTGTAGTTTGTGCCATTAGCATGAGAAAGAAGGCACGCCGCTTCAATGCGGCACGGCCCGCCGCTTCAGAATGGCAACGGAGAGCTCAATCACGGCTCGCTTTATGCCAGATGTCTCCGTGTTGCGACACAAAGCAGGGGCCGGCTCACGTTTAACAAATCGTGGAAAGAAAATGGAGGCATGGACGCCCGTCCCCCGAGGTCAAACCATCTTACATTGTTATCATTGGCTTTGTGATGGAGGAATGCAGGGTGATTCTGTGACTGTGTTGACATTCCTGCTCCACATTTGCGATATTATATTGACATATAAATATTCATTTAAGCCATTTTACACAGTCATTTAACAATATATATATATATATGCACGTTTCAGATAAATAAATGAACACATTAGAAAACCGATAAGAACTACAGCATTTGTACCTGCCCCAGTCCACTATAACTAAAACTTTACCTGGAAATACAATTAAATATTGTTTTTGCTTTCATGTATAAATCGGTTTAACAGCTCAGGCTCGAAAGTTCCTTTTCCACGAGTGGTCCGTTATAGGTTATGAACAACGTACGTCGTACTTCCACGACATTCACTCAACCCTTTCACCGTAGCACATTTATGCCTGTAAAATATCTGGAATATTCACTCCACAGGAAGTCGCATCATCCAGATTTCCCAAAGATCACTGGACGAAGAAACGTCTCGTACTCGATTATCTTTATTTTAAAGGATATATAAATATCGACTGATGAGGTCGCTTCGGAAGTGGAACTTGTTACTCAAACTATAGATCGAAATGAAATTCATTCAAAAGAATCATTGCTGCGTCCCGATTCGCCTAAAATCCGTCTTAGATTGTATCCCGAGATGAGAATGATCGTAGGATGTTGAAATAACCATCCCAAAGGAACCCGGATGATCTACTATTTATGGTAGATTTTCAAAGTGTGCATCCGAGGACAGTTTTTCAGCTTATATTACCCACAACTCCTTGCTCGAGGGAGGAAGGAGGAGCTTTGCCACCGTTTGCTTCACTGAATTCGATCTGCAAAAATGGCGGACGAGCGTAAGACATTTCAGAGAGGTGTGAAGGAAATGTGGAAAAATAAATCAAGGGTTTATTCAGTTATATGGTATAAATCATTTACGGAATAATGAATGAAGAATGAAGAATGAATGGGGAGCACGGTGGCTTAGCGGTTAGCACGTTCGCCTCACACCTCCAGGGTCGGGGGTCCGATTCCCACCGTGGCCCTGTGTGTGCAGAGTTTGCACGTTCTCCCCGTGCTGCGGGGGTTTCCTCCGGGTACTCCGGTTTCCTCCCTCAGTCCAAAGACATGCGTGGTAGGCTGATTGGCGTGTCTAAAGTGTCCGTAGTGTATGAATGGGTGTGTGAATGTGTATGATTGTGCCTGGCATCCTGTCCAGGGTGTACCCCACCTTGTGCTCCCTGCGATAGGCTCCAGGTTTCCCCGTGACCCTGAAAAGGAGTAAGCGGTATAGAATATGGATGGATGGATGGATGAAGGAAAAGCTGAATCGTGACTAGAAGTTTGTTTACGCTGACAGCGTGCGTAACTGGGCAAGAACGTTCTCTTCCGTTACGTGACGTGTTAGTACGCCCCCAGTACTTGTATACTCTTTTTACACCCTCAAATGTCCACTGTAAAAATACAAACACACTTAAATATAACAAAAATTCAACTCAAACTTGTTATGTTTAAGTGTATTTGGCTTAAAGAAATTGATTTATCAACTTAAAAATTTTTTTGGAGGTAATTAGTTTCCTCACATTTTTTTTTTTGAGTTAAATGAACTTATCCGGTCTTACAGTGTAGGCTAGGTACTTTTTCTTTACAAAAAGCGTACATGCTTTCAGTGCATAGTATACGTATGGGAATTAGGATGCAGCAAATGTTTAAGGAAATATTTGAACGTTATGTTGGTAATGTTCGCACGACATTAGCATGAGTGCTAGTTAACTACATTCTACGCTAAAGAATGTCATTTCTGTTACTCAAGCGCAAAATGCAGCCTGTAAGCAAATACATGTTATAAAAGAGTGAGAGAGAGAGAGAGAGAGAGAGAGAGAGAGAGATTGTTGTCTGAGATGTCTTAATATAATGATTACTTATTAACATTTTTGTTTTCTTAAACTCAATGTTGAAAATGATTTTTATAAAATGTTTTAAAGTGCTTTAAGAGGGCTTAAGAGAACATGCCTTTTACAATGATTCTGGCATGGCATACTTTGGCCAGGACGCATATTTTGGACTCTTGTGGAAAACTGGAAAGTAAATAGTGCCGGATAATTACATACTCAATTTGGAGCGAAAATTAGATGTTGATTTCAGGACACAAGTTACTCAACAACGGTTGCCGTTGAAGCAGATCATTTTGGTTCGCCGTCTATATAAGGCTTTATTTTCGTTCTCTTTTAACCCCATATATCAGATTATTCCTATGCCGCCCTAGAGAATGACGATTTTTCCTCAATGCTCGTCTGCATTTTTGATGACTGAATCACAGCCCTTTCGTCCGTAAATATTCCCTCAAGGACAAACGGAACAGTCAGGATGTAAACTTAGAGCGGCTCGGGTAGTTGCTATGGCCCTGTGTGTTGTCTGTGGACAGGTTTATGCGTGGCTCAGGGACATCTCAGCACGGAGGAGACATCTTTACTGCCAGCGCCAGCCAAAAACTGCACAGGGCCAGAACACGCACTGAATCCCAGCACAGGAAATGAAGCCTAGGGGCAACCGAGTCCGAGTTTCGGCATCGGGAAAACAGAGCTGCGGTCAGTGCTCAGGACAGCAGAGCAATAGGAAATGTTAAATTAGCATACATGGATCGCAGTGGTGTTGGATCATTGGTGTATACGTGGATATATGTTGTTAAGAAAGCCTAAAACATGAACATTTAATTAACGTGAGCTCAGATTGGTAGAATTTGGTTGCCTGCCTTTACATTTAAGGGTTCTTTGGTTCTACTTCTAAAAGTTAAATCCTATGTTGTAGGATTTGTTGTTGATTTGTTTGGAGTGTGGAAAACACTAAAATGTCTTACTCCAGGATGAGGGATGGGAATATGTGCCCTAGTGGAACAAACCAAGGAAACTTTTACAATGTTATAATAACGTTTCTTAATAACATTGTATCTAGAGAGGACGTGATGGAGGAGAAGTGGGTATCCAGGGTCCCGGGTCGATCCTGCGCTCATGTTTCATCCTAAAAACATACACTCCGTGTATGTTACAGTCTAAATTACTACTAGGTGTAAATACGTGTGAGAATGTGTGTGTGTGCATGGTTCCCTGTGATGGTCTAGCATCCCATCCGGGGTATATTCCAGCCTCATACCCAGTGTTCCCAGGACAGACTCCGGATCCACCATGACCCTGACCACGATAAAGCGTTTACTGAAGACGGCTGAAAGTTAGTGGATGAAACAAGCTAGCACGTAAGGTGTTTCTGCTTAAATGCTTTGCATCCGCAGACGTTTTAAGAAAGTTCTTGATTTCTATATCAAAGTAATGCCATCAAAATTCCCAAAAAGTCACAAGAATTTGGAGTAAATACCTTCACAAGGTCTTATCAGTCAGATTGTGCCTTTCAAAGTCCCGGTCCCAGTAAACCTAAATCTTTTAAGTCCGTGATTGCTTTCTAATAAGGGCAGTGATGGTCTTGTGGACATAATCTGCAGTACATAGTCTAAATAAAAAGTCAAAGTAATGACTGTGAGTGGAATTTATTATAGCTCTGTATAATCCAACCTTTTTTTTTTTTTTAAAAAAAAAAAACCTCTATAATTCACTAT
The DNA here is from genome assembly GCF_023375685.1 of Ictalurus furcatus. NCBI lineage: Eukaryota > Metazoa > Chordata > Actinopteri > Siluriformes > Ictaluridae > Ictalurus > Ictalurus furcatus. Next base: position 24,547,065 of record NC_071267.1, on the reverse strand, counting down.
GTGCTTTTAGGTTCCTTGTAAATACAACAAGCCTGAATGTAGCAGTTTTATCAGCAGAGGACCAGATGACTCTCAGACGGCCCAAACAGTCCATTCTCTTGAGTGCTGGTATATTTACTGTAGCAATATACACACAGCTGTAGCAAGTGATGACGCTGGAGATTTGTTTTTAGTGCTCTCATCCGGCTCAGAAGAGGAAGAGCTTTCCATTTTTTGCGTCTGCAGAAATGCAAATAAATCGCACTCTTAATCAAATTAGGACAGCGATCTGAGCTTCTGCTTAAACGTTTAGATGGAGATTAATTGTGCGGATCTGCGCCAGGAATATTCACACGTAATTTATGCTTTATAAATAGACACAGTTAGCTTAGTGAATCCTGCTGAGGAAAAATGTAGACTGGGGAGTTGCTGGGTAGTGGATGAGGCTTCCATTTAGATGTGTGTGTGTGTGTGTGTGTGTGTGTGTGTGTGTGTGTGTTCTGAATACATACTACATTCCATCCCCTGTGAGGCAGTAATACCCAACCAGATCAGTGGTCATGGTTTTGGGTAGTAATCTGAGTGGGAGGGGCCTAAGCATTGGGGGCGGGGATTATGCAATGGAGGTCTTTCCTACACTCATTATAAATAATAATATGTAATGCAAGCACGCACCCAGAGATCACATTTACACATGTGGGATATCAAGACAATGGCACCAATTGAGAGTGTGTGTGTGTGTGTGTGTGTGTGTGAGAGAGAGAGAGAGAGAGTAAAAGAGAGATGCTTCACCCAAATGACAGACATGTCCTTTATACATTGCATGAAGCAGTGTCTCAAGATCAACATTTTCTTTAAAACCTCTTTAAAAAGCTTGTACGTTTCCCTCTCTCTCTCTCTCTCTCTCTCTCTCTCTCTCTCTCTCTCTCTCTCATTGAGACCACTAACCCCTCCGTCACCACCTCCATCCCAGGAGGCCCTCTGTTCAAGAAGTTACCCCATCATCAGATGGAAGATGCTCCAGGATAAATAAACACCAGCCATGTTCACTTCCTGTCTGTTACTCTGCGCTGGAGCTGGAAAAAAAAATGACCACTAAGCGAAATAGAGTAGCCATTAATGATGGAGCAATCCGGCCAGAAGTCTTCATTAAACCTCAATAATGATAAGGTGTGGACTGTTGATCCATAGATACACTTTTATTGCAGCTTTAATTGCACTTGCTTGACCCTGTCATTGTAAACTTTGCATCTGTTACCGTACATACGCCATTAATTCAGTCAAAGTGATCTGGGGACGTCAGATAAATGTTCTGGTATGCAATAGATCCTGTGCTAGTCACTGGAAGATTGTGAATCCAAACAACAGACCTGACTAAAGCGCAATTGAAATCAAAATATACATTTTCCTCAAAAAGTACATATTATTATTATTATTATTATTATTATTAGGTCAGAAGTGACAGGAACATCTTTGCCATTGTGTTCACATAAAAAATAAATAAATAAATAAAAAATCTGCTTACACTAATCCCGCCTCCTCCAGTCCAAAGACATGCGTTCTAGGCTGATTGGCATTTCCAAATTATCTGTAGTGTGTGAATGCATGTGTGATTGTGCCCTGTGATGGGATGGTCCGCTGTACAGAGTGTCCCCTGCCTCGTGTGCTGAGTTCCCTGGGATAGGCTCCAGGCTCCCCAACGACCCTGTGTAGAGTCAGCAGTATGGAAAATGGATGGATGGACTTACTTGGATAGTTAGAAAATATTTGTACACTGTCATGCCATGTCATCTATTGACTTGATTTCTTTCTCTTGAAGTTAATGAGACAAAAAAAAAACAATAATACAACTTGTGATTTTATAGAGAAACTGCAAAGTCCTCTATCCTGAAAACTTGCCCATGTATGTACTTGAAGTTGTACTTAAACTTGACCTCTGAGTGTTACAAAGTGCCGACATTGACGACTCCTTTCAAAAATGCTAAGTAGTCACATCTCCTCACATCATTTCAACAAGTATGCTTTTGTTTAATCTGCTTATGTGGAACATCCTAAAGGCCTGAGTTGTATTGTTGTATCCTTTCAAATGTTAATTCCATGTCAAAAACAGCTCGGTATTTATAATATATTACATTTTTCTTGTGCATGACCTTTCTAAATAACCAATTCATGAACTCACATCAGTTAGCACGTTCGCCTCACACCTCTAAGGTCGGGGGTTCGATTCCCACCGTGGCCCTGTGTGTGCGGAGTTTGCATGTTCTCCCCGTGCCGCGGGGGTTTCCTCCGGGTACTCCGGTTTCCTCCCCCAGTCCAAAGACATGCATGGTAGGCTGATTGCGAATAACATTTCAAATGTCTCTGAAAGTCAAACGCACCAGACGTCTCATCCTCACTCAAATGACATCACTGTTAAAAACCTGAAAACTGCTGCCCCAGTCAGAAAGTCTCTGACTGACATCAACGTCAGTCTGTTTTCTTCCTCTCTCTCTCTCTCTCTCTGTGCAGAGCCAGCCAGGTGTTGAATAAGTGCGGATGAAAACAGCCTACTCCCTTTCGAAATGTTCAGACACCTGAGAGCACACGAGCACGGCCAAAGCCAACACACGTCCCCGTCTATCCAATCACAGCAGAACCAGGGGCATTATTTTAGAAAGGTGGGAGAATGAGATCTACTCCCGTAAGCACTAAGGGCTTAATGATACATTACACAAGAGGCATCTCACGTTCCACATGCTTTAGTTATGGTTTCGGTGTAATAAACCCTTATGAGGGGTGTGTGAGCCTGGATGGTGAGATGTGCTGAGGTTTTTTTTTTTTTTTTAGATAATGGAATTATAGACGGTAGACAAGAGGGCCATTGTACATGCGTGTGCTGAGGCAGGAATAAAATCAAGAACTTCACACTTTAGAGTCAGAAAAGGAGGACTGGTGGGTCATGGGAACTGACGGCTGACAGAAAACGTATGTGTAGGGCAGTGTGTGTGTGTGTGTGTGTGAAATGCAGCTAGTGTTACATGAGCGGTGTAGTGAGGTTAATTCACAGACCTTACCCACTGAACTGCGTTCAATATTAACTGAAACGTTGATTTCTGCACTGTTTCAGAGTCAGTCATCCAAGCCAATAATCAGCGAGTGTATTGAATATTATGTATTATACGGTATATTATCATACAGCTTATGTCCGTGTGTATGCATGCATTGGACAGGCTTGGCTACTGTATCACCCAGACTAGGGATCATGACCACATTGTCAGGTTGCGTAATTTCCAAGTAAGAAATCTCCTCGTTTGTTTATATATTTCTTCTACAAATTAATATCGCATGGATTTAATATTGCGTGGAAACATTTAATGTGTTCCTTTTTTGAAATGTTAAGCCACATAGACATTACCTCGCACTTCCAGGGTTGGGGGTTTGAATCCCGCACCCGCGATATGTGCGTGGAGCTTATATGTTCTCCCAATGCTTTGGGGGTTTCCACCAGGGACTCCGTTTGTCATCTCTAAATTGTCCGTAGTGTGTGAGTGTGTGTGCGATTGCGCCCTTTGATGGGTTGGCACTTCGTCTTCCGCCTCATGGATGGATGACGCGCTACACTAGTGCAGAGTTCAGCAATAAAAATGGAAACAACAACAACAACAACAACAACAACAACGAAAACACTGATTGACGGAGAAGTTAAGAGAACGAACATGAAAATAAATGCTGCGATATTTTTCAATGTGGATTTACAAGGTAAATGAAATAGTAAATAAAAAAGAAAACAAAATGCCAAGGCTTGGGGTCAAGCCTTGGACGTAATGTCCATTCGGGTTTGTTTGTGAACCCAAACAATGCTTTAAACATTGTGTATATTTAATTGCTCGGTTTTTAACACTCACCACGCCAGTGTATAGTTTTAATAGAGAAGAGCGAGCATTTCCCGGAGTGATTCAGATCCAATGATACAGTATTTACCCGGGGTTATTTCTGCTAGTTAATTTATACAAGGTACGTCAAGGCATGATCTTGCCAGTCGGCAAACATTATCTGACATGTCTGATTTAGACGGTGCTAATATTCCAATACTCCAGTAATATTTATATTACCGCACCTCCTCATGTAAAACTAATCCAATCCGAATAAGGTCTTTTAATGCTTAACGCTGGCTTGGAGATTAAAGAGTTATTAGTTTTCATTTGAAAGCAGACACCAGGGCGTTTTTCATCCTTAACTATGAGTTTCACCCCCCGCTGATACCTACCTCATGAGAAGATCTGGACTGGCCACACGGAAAATATGTAATGAACACTATTAGTTAACGTCAGCGTCAAGTCTAATGCTATTACCCGGGACGTAAGCAGAGCGCTCATTTACACAGCCTTTGTGGAATAATTAAATTTCAGCCGCCTGTGACTTGTTAATATGAACCAGAGCATGAACGATGTCTTGTTAGCCACACTGGATGATCGCAAGTCAGGGATAAATTACAGTAGGAAGCGACACCACTGAGGGCCACAGTGTAAACACACTGTTTGTTCTTGCTTTGCACAGTGTCGCTAAATGATGTGCATTTGGATTCCCTGGACTGTCTTCCTCTTTAAATTAAATGAAAACTCCACTTCGAAACACTTTTAATAGGTTTAATCACGGTTAGCTCTTTAAAACATCCATCCATCTTCTATACCGCTTATCCTTTTCAGGGTCACGGGGAAACCTGGAGCCTATCACAGGGAGCACCGGGCACAAGGCGGGGTACAACCTGGACAGGGTGCCAATCCATCGCAGGGCACAATCACATACACACTCACACACCCATTCATACACTACGGACACTTTAGACATGACAATCAGCCTACCGTGCATGTCTTCGGACTGGGGGAGGAAACCGGAGTACCCGGAGGAAACCCACGCAGCACGGGGAGAACATGCAAACTCCGCACACACAGGGACACGGTGGGAATCAAACCCCCGACCCTGGAGGTGTGAGGCGAACATGCTCTCCTAAAAACTAAACAAAACAAAACAAAAAAAACCCCAAGCTGTCACGTAATGCAGTTGTGGAGGTCAGGACGGCTGCAAGTGCAGATAAGAGCTTTTATTAAAGAGAGGCAGGCAGACAAATACAGATCATGAGACGAAAGCAACAGGCAATGGAAAACAGGATCGCTGTCATCTTGTATCACCTGTTCATTAGCGCATTAGTGGAGTCCAGGCTTGTGCCACGTAGTATCGTGGTATCGCTAACAGAGAAAATGATGCGTGAAACATAAGTAAATGTATCACAGTATCAGAGCAACACCTGATACCAGTACTGCTATCGATGCATCCCAAAATGGCACATTTTATAATCATTCTAAAACACACACGCTTCCACTTCTTTTAGTCATAGTTCCATCTTTATTTGTTCCTCTTAACAGGATTTACCCTGAGAGCACTTTAAAGCGCGGAGGATTAAAATAAGACAAGTGAAGATTCCATTGAAAAGTAAGTGTTTACATCAGATATCTCCTGGCTGAGCTAACGTCTCTCACGAATCCTTAAATAGCAGTAGTTAGCTCTAGAAGGGCGTGTTGGTGCAGGAGGAGTGTCTTTTGTCATGGTACAGCGTCATTATGTGCAAACTGTTGCTGATGTGTTAGTCTCTCGGCACGATGAGTGAAAGACCAGACAGGCTGGCTGCTGAAGCGTCAAAGCTGCTGGTTAACCTCGAATACGCAGATGTTCTGAAATATTTATACTGAGCTGACGGTTTATTAGGTATACCTGCGTTGTATCTGTATTCACTGGCCATTTTATCAAGCAAGGTCTAACGTCTTGGTACTCGTTCTCCACGCTGTAAAATCCACGGCTCTCTATAGAGCATCGGTTTCAGACCATTTCTTTTAAAACAGCTTGGTTTTCCCTGAGCAGTGTCAACAAGTTATAATTGTGTGTGTGTGTGTGTGTGTGAGAGAGAGAGAGAGAGAGAGAGAGCAAATCATGAATGCAGTGTAATTGCTTGACAAAATTCCCAAAATTTTGCCATTATTAAAGAATTAGCGTGCTCTCTGGGAAGAACATCGTTAAGCACTTCCTATTCTGTGTTTGGTTTTATATGTTAGTTCTGCTTATAAATGGGAAGAATGTTTAAACTATTAGCAGAGCGTTTCCCCTGTTAGCAAAGCAGAAGATTGAATCTGCTAACATAAGCAGGAATCTTGCCCAATCTCTCTCTCTCTTGCTCTCTCTTTCTCTCTCACACACACACACACACAAACACAAGCAACCTTCTGGTCATCCCAGACTCCATGGATGACAGGTCTAAAACAAGACCCGATGTGTTCCCTTCACAAGCGCACATCTGGCTGAGCGGTTAGGTATGCTGACATTTCTCAGGCCCTCTGAACATCTCAACGACACACACAGTGCAAATCACACACCTATTTTCCCCATATGCTCGACTCCCATACAGTTATTGTACTTCTGGGTCTTGTCACACTATTCACCTCACCTCTTCAACAGCCCGAAGTGTGGATTAGACGCTGCCTCACATGTGCACTCTCTGGGGAGAGGTACTAAACAAACATACAGGGGTAAGATCCTGAAATGCGCATGTTTACGAGCACCTTATCTAACAGTACTGCAACTACTTAGTGTTTATTTGGTAAATATGTTGTAATGTCTGGTGCATATCATGTGTGTTTGATATTCACGTGCAACATAATGTGAAAGCTACTGGATAATAAAATTCAGTACTTGGTCCTGTGGTATAATTATTTCCTAATAAGACTTAGAAATGTAAAAGTACCAGATATACAGATGGACTTGAATGCTTAAATGAATGTTTAGAGATTTTTTAGACTAATTACTTAATCTTACAATACTTACAAAACAGTGCTGTTGAAATCTCAATTCTGATTGGTAAGATTTGTTCAGGTCCCGTAACTACAGCTCTGCAAAAGCAAATAATATATTTATATTTAATGCACTTGTTCTAACAGGTTTTATATATATATATATATATATATATATATATATATATATATATATATATATATATATATATATATATAGGAAGCACTTACACAGAGACTTGTAAGAATGCTCCACTTAAACAGATAAAAACAAACATTGTAAACATTGATACGGTGCAGTTTTCTGTATGGAGATGATTATTTAGTGTTTATGTGAGGAATTTCCCCCTCGTGCCGAAGCACCCGCTCATTTCCCTCGTTTCGTCATATGTTTGTTTACTTTGCCACGTTTATGTTTTGTTTTGATTCATGGCTTGTCTCCAGCCCTGTCCTGTCATTACTTGTCTCCCTCATGTGTCCTGATTACTCTCACCTGTTTTCAGGTCGCCCCTTAATTAGTTTTCATATTTAAACCGTTATGTGTCTTTGTTCCGTGTGAAGTCTTGTTCGATGTTTTACCGCCTGTCTTTACCGAGCCGTTTTCGTTCCGTGTTGCGATTCTCCGGTTGTCGCCGTAGTTCTGTTACCTCGTTCTGGGTATTTTGGATTACCCAGCTATTGTTGTTTGTAGATCGACCCAGACCTCTGATTGTGTCCTGTTTCGAGTCTGATTCACGTTTTGGATTTGTCTGCCTGCCTCACGAATAAGCACTTTAACTAGACCTGCATCCATCTCAACTCACACCTCCATTTCCTGACAATTTACGTAAGGAGTCTCCAGTGTCAGCGCTTGAAAAATAAGGAGAGATAAAGCTCGAACTCTAAAATTTTTTCCAAATTTGCATTTTGCTGTTCTCCTATTATCATGACATCAGTGGCAGGTATTTTTATATATTGATTTTCTCTTCCTCTCTATATGTGGTGAAATTGTGAGTTATTATTGCTTCTAGTGGTTGAAAATAGGAACTGCAATAAGCACTACTAGAGAGCCATTGGCGAAGGGAGTCTCTCTGCCCCATGCTCAGGGGAGGACCAGTGAACGGGGAATCTGGATTAATGACATTATGTGATCTGAGTTAAGCTGTCGATAGCCTTAACTCCTTGGAATGAAGAGAAAATAAAGAAAAACTGTATGAAAACAAGCGTTAACCAGTGAAGCATATCTAAAATAAATGGTAAACCTGTGTTTAGTCATAAGGATTATCAATCCATTCATCCATCCATTTTCCTTCTTATCCGCTTATCCTACACAGGGTCATCGGAGAGCCTGGAGTCTATCCCAGACACAAGGAAGAAGACACCCTGGACGGGCGGCCAGCCCATCGCAGCCCACATTCACACACCCATTCACATACTACGAACAATTTAGAAATGCCAATCAGCCTATAACACATGTCTTTTGGATTAGGGGAGGAAACTAGAGTACCCAGAGGAAACCTCTGGGGAGAACATGCAAACTCTGTGCACACAGGGTGGATGTGGGATTCGAAGCTCCTACGCCTGGAGGTGCGAGGCATTGCATTATGCATCAATCAAACACAATTGATGAAGCATTTCCCTTTAGTTGAATGATATTTGAAAGACTCCTCCCCCAAGCAACTGTGTGTTTTAAAGTTCAGTATGCAAAGTACAGTATGTAACAGAATCTGCTTGCCTATTAAATACTAGGTACTTACTGTATAGTAAAATAAAGTCATGTCCTTTGTATTTTTAGCAAGAGGACCCAGATTACATAGTATCCCTTTAAAATGTATTTAAAGACACATTGTGTGACCACGATTTGCACTCTGGGGAACAGAAATCTACATGTAGAACGCATTTATTTCTGATGAAAAGCATCTGCCACTAAACTGAATAATTATGAATGTGAATGATGAAGACGTTCCGTTCCTCTCACACTTTTGACCGCACCCATCCATCCAAACAAAAAGATAGCGTGTCTCCTCCAGTCGAGCTGTTAGATGATAAAGTACATCTCCGGTCATTCCTCCTATCTATTAATGAGGAAAGGAGGGAGCGCTCATACGCACTTTTATTTTTTGAAACGTGCCGAGAAACAGACACTTGTGACAAACAGGAACTGTTTGATATTATTCAATGCTGTATTCTGTAAAAAAAATAAATAAATTTTTTTTTTTTTTAAAACGCAATAGTTATCCGTCTTTCCCAGCCGAAGTCCTCACACCGCCATGTGACTGCCTCCTCAATCTGATGGAGCGATACAGGGAACACCGTAGTGGGCACAATTTAACACAGCTAATTTAGATCCCGGCTTTTACGACCACCCCCTCCGAAATTATTACCCTGCACAGGCGTCAAAAATAGTGGAGCCGCATCAATCAAAAGGGGGTCTTTGGCACGCGTTTATGCCGTAGCGCTTATCTCAGGCTGCCACAGTCTGTCTGTCTCAAGCCTGCCTGCTCACAATGAGCCTCACAGTTAGCAGGGCATAAATATGCAGTTTAGGGTCAGTGACGTTTTAATAAGCTTCAGAGCGACGGCTAGGGCTCGACCACAAACACATAGTTGTTCAAGCAGGACAGGACCGAGCTCGGAAAAAACTGGGTGGTTTTTGAGAAAATGGTATTGTTTTTGCAGAATGTGCAACCCCCACCTGCATGTTTCCAACCTACACACACAAATGTACACACACAAAACTGTCTCAGAAACTGTCAAGGTACTCACTTGCATGTGCTCATATGTTTTTTCAGGTCCAGACTGGACGCAGCTGCTGCACTGTTTTTCGTCCTTTGCTTTTTTTTTTTATTATTTTCCCCCCAATATACAGAAGGGTCGGAAAATCTGAGTGTTCTAGCAAGAACTGTTTTAATTTCATTTAAGAAGATATTTTTCATCTGTTACATTGCTTAATGTGTGTAGAGACGTTTAAAAAAAAATCGTGGCAGCAGGTAAGTGGAAAACAAAAAAAAAATGAATTCAACACAGGTTTCAGGTCCGCCAGGTTCCACTAGGAGTCAAAGTGTGTGTAAATGTGTTTTTTTATATCGGCATCCCATCCAGGGTGTATTCAGCTGTCACGTTCAGTCAGTACGTTTACATGGACAACAATAATCCGTTATTAACCCGATTTAGACGATACTCTGATTAAGAAACTAGCATGTAAACAGCGATTATTGATGACCTTAATCCGACTAAAGTCATACTCGAAGTAAACACAAATGGAATTAAGGCGTGTGGAGTATTCCTGTTTTAGTCGCATTATCGACGTGCGTTACAGACATGTACGCACCTTTATCACACTATTAACGTCGTGTGAGAGTTTTCACCGCATTGTGCGACAGGACACGTACACACACGGCAGCGCTCGACCGTTTGACGGCAAACGAGAGCACGGCTGCGTCCCAAACCACGTACTTACCTGCTATATAGTAGGAGAAATACATGCATCTCGGCTACTATATAGTAGGTGAGTGCGTGGTTTGGGACGCAGCCCACGGCTTCAAGCAGTCGTCTGTTTGCACGTACAGCACGACAAATAATTAACCGCGCTTGAAGCTTTCGTAAAATTTTAAATAAAAACACCCGAAACTGTATACGGTACCATAACGAAGACCAACTCTATGTGGATACGTGAAATTCTGGAGGGAACGTGTGTGTATGTGGGTGGGTTAGTGGTTGTGGGTATGTACTGTATGTGTACACTTTTTCCACACTTGGTTTATCCCACTGCACATGCAAATTAGTCAAAATGTCGTCGGGCTCCGCATGTTATGAGTCCTTGTCCCTACTACTAGTAATAAGAAGACACTTTTTGGACATACACTCTTGGTCTCTTAGAAAATGGGTTCGTTGGCTGGTTAACAGTTAGGCTAAAGATTTTTAAAGGGAACATAGAACTATTAGGACCTGGAGAACCCTCGAAGGTACTTCATAAAACCTACAATAATACAGTATATTACTTAAGAACAAATCGAGATGGGTTCTTTAACTATTCTTAACTAGGATGTGCTGTCAACTCATGACTTTTATAGGCTATTTTTTGTTTGTTTATTTATTATTATTTTTTTACTGGTCCATATTTTCCATCCATCCATCCATCTTCTACCGCTTACTCCTTTTCAGGGTCACGGGGAACCTGGAGCCTATCCCAGGGAGCATCGGGCACAAGGCAGGGTACACCCTGGACAGGGTGCCAGTCCATCGCAGGGCGCACTCATATACACACTCACACACCCATTCATACACTACGGACACTTTAGACACGCCAATCAGCCTACCATGCATGTCTTTGGACTGGAGGAGGAAACCGGAGTACCCGGAGGAAACCCCCGCAGCACGGGGAGAACATGCGAACTCCGCACACACAGGGCCACGGCGGGACTCGAACCCCGGACCCTGGAGGTGTGAGGCGAACGTGCTGGTCCATATTTTTATTGGTTATATATTTCATTCTAACCTAGCATTTTTCATGTATGACTTGTCTTGGTATAATAATGATAATAAAGGGCTCTATATGGTTATCATATGCTGTCCTGATAAGTCCTTAAAGGTTCTGTTGTAGAGCAATTTTACATCCTGTAAATGAAGTAAAAGCAGTTTGCGGTAGTGGACTTTTGAACCCTGCTTGTACATGTGAGCGTATATGCCAGCATAAGTACAGTCCAGCATATGAAGTCACACTGAGGTCTCTCTGCGTTTCGTCGAGAATAGTCGTGAAGAGTCTGCGTTGTGTCCTGGAACGTTGTTGCCTTTTCTCTCAAAGTGGAAATTGTGCTTGAAGCAACTGATGTCATGGCTGACTAACATCTTGGAGCCCTTTTAAATGATGTGGCATTGCGTTTTTGATGGAATGTACACTGGCTGCATGTCTTCAGGCCCTAGGAAGCTGAAGATGACCTGATTTGCTAAGGCTGATTAATGCTGGCCACTAATCAGAGTAAACACTATCTAGTGGCTTTCAAGTCTGCTTACAAAAGCTAAAGTGTGTCTGGGCTGTCTCGGGCTGAGTTTATCACTCGTCCACTTCCAACAGTCTAAAATTCCAAGATGTACACGTGATTGGTTGAGGCATCAAGAAAAGACACCCCAATCGTTCAAGGTGTGTGCTGAATGAGACCATTTTAATGACAATGTTTTCACGTGGTCGATTTTTTACTTACCTAGAAGCTGAAGCAATGACACATGATAACCGCATCCAAAATAAGCATCCACCGAATAGAGAATTCTTGTATTTCATTGTCAACATGCTTGTCTTTTTGAGTTTTGATTCCAGAGTCACCACATACGGCAGCTTTTTCTTTCCTGCGCCATGTTTTGACAACTTTGATGTTTAAGCGATTGTCACTCAGACTGTTCCTGAGTCACAGAGTCAGTCAGTTTAATTGTTGCTGTGACAGGGTCAGAGACCTCCCCAGGCGTCTTGGGCTCCAGCTGGGCTATAACAACATTATCTCCATTCCAGAAACCCTACATAACCTTTACACAAACACTCCAACATGTCCGGGTTCTCACCAAAACAATCTTGAGAACAAGAGCTTCCTCTGAGAACCCGGTGATCTGTTTAAAGAGCAACATCAGTGAAATGACTGAAAAATCTTTTTTTATTTCGGTAATGTCTTTTCGTTTATATAGAAGTAGCTGTTCTTGACCAGCATATCTCCCCAAAAAGTGGAATTGATGTGGCTTAAGTCACATGCCATGACTTATCTGAGCTTTCAAAACCAACCACTGACCTCATCTTTATGGTATTAGCTAGTAAAAGAACAGCAAATATATATATATATATGTTTTTTTATATATATATACTGTAGTGTAAGGAGGTATAAATGAGATAATGAGACATATTAAATTAATAAAGCAGAAAATGCAGCTTGTCATGTCACCGAGAAACCACAAGTCATCCGTATCGTAAACCTTCCCATGACGTAAAACTTAAGTTAGAGATTTATTGTTACAAAGTGCTAACACTGGAGACTCCGGCCATAATGCTAAATGAATGCCCCCTCACAGAAAAAAATTCACCATATCAACAATTACACGTGTATTTTTAATATCAGTTAACGTGGACCGTGTGCCATACGAGTCCCTGTGTACGTTGTTACTACAGAAATGCTAACGTATTAGAACGAGTGCAATAAAATAATGCGGTGAGTATACTGATAAGTATTCTACGGTGCAGTGGGGACAAATATATACACTCTAACGTCGGAAAACATTTTTTTACGTTGCGCTTTTAGTTAAAACTTGGTCATTTTGGTTGGTAGAACATCACAGGTGTCGTCTACTTTTGTTCAGTTGGTGTTTCTGTGTTATCAGGCTTGTAAAGAGCTACCACTTTTCTCTGGCTTTTATCCTTCACTGCACATCAGTTCTGATTATTTTAGGCTTAGAGAGGTGTTTAGATGATTTGGAGCAGTGTAATTGGAGAATAATCAAAAGAGGCTTTGTGTGTGTGTGTGTGTGTGTGTGTGTGGGAGTGTGTGTGAAAGAGAGAGAGAGAAAGGCGAGAGAGAAACAAAGACCAGATAATTAAAATGCCAAGTTAAACATTACAGTTTTGATAAAGAGCATTCCTGCCATGCCATACATCACTTGTGTTGATCTGCACATAAGATGTTATAATGACTGTAAATGTTGCTTTATAGCTGGAAAAATACCCTTCCACTGGCTCAAACACACACACACACACACACACACACACACACACACAGTAAATATAACCACTTTTTCAAAACACTGTACCTCACTATACTTTATTATAATATTATAATATTCAATATACTATACCCCGATATACTGTATAACTATATTCTATATACTCTGACCTACTATAGTGTATTACTATATTCTATATACTGTGCCCCACTATACTGCACTATATTTCCTTACTATATTCTGTATACTGTGTCTCACTACACTGTTCTATTATATTTTATCTACTCTACCCCACTATACTGTACTACTGTAGTCTATACGCTTTACTCAATTATAATGTCCTACTACAACATACATACTGTACCCCACTACACTACGTTCTATATCCCATACCCCACTATACTGTATGACTATATTCTACATATGATATCCACTATCCTGTATCTTATATTCTGTATATAATATACCTCAATATGATTTATTATATTCAACATACTGTACCTTGATATACCGTACTGTATATTCTACATACAAAACCTTACTATACAGTTCTATTGTATTCTTTATAACATACTCCACATTACTGTGCTGCATTATTCTACATACTAGACCTCAATATAACTCAATACTCTTATATTTTAAATGACACTGTACTACTATATTCTATATTCTATTCTATAACCTACTATTTATTGTCTTACTTTATTCTATATACCATATCCCACTTTACTGTATTATTATGTTTTATATATATATATATACACTATACCCCACTATTCTGTACTACAATATTCTACATAGTAACCCTCAGTATACTGTACTACTATATTTTTATACTATACTCCACTATACTGTACTACTATATTCTATATATTACATCTCGTTACACTGTATTTGTTATTTTATAGAATATACTACACCCTACTATGCTATATTGCTATGTAGTATATATTTTATGTACTAAACCCCATGATATTATCAAATGAAACTTTAACCCCCATTCTGCATTTACTATATTCTGTATATTGTATCCAACTGTCTTCTACACACTATACCCCACTATAGTGTGCTGTCTTCTACATACATACCCAACTATACTATGTTTCTATAGTGTATATACTACATATACTGCTATATACTGCATTTACAATATTCTATATATGGTACCCTACTATGTTGCATTTCCTGTATTCTGGACAGTATACCACACTGTACTGAATTTTGTCTATTTTACATTCAATACCCTAGTATATTCTTTTTTTTTACTGTATTCTCATCCAATGCACCACAGTACCGCATACCATGAGTATGCATTCTGCTCGGCTCCACCGTATTCATTCAGTCTCGCTGTGTGTTGGCTGGTTATGGTTAGTTATTTTAGGGTCTTGTCTGGAAATATACGGCCTGCTATAACGCCTGGCTCGGTTGAGAACAGAAGACGTGTTATATCGGAGCTCTGGCTGGGTGAAGGGAATCGATTCAAACCTGCCTGACTCGACCATAAAACAGGCGATGATAAGAGAGCTGCCTGCTAGTGCAAGTTTAGCACCTCAGTTTATTAAAAGCTTTTTATTGGAGTTTGAGCGTAAGGTGGGTATGGGTCATTCAGGCTTTATTCGGGTGGCGCTTGCATGCAGACAGTCATCTGAGCCTGGGTAAACATTGAGGACGGAGTTACGACAATTAACACAAGCTCGAATTGTTGGCAGCACAGATCACAAGTATGACACGCTGAATGATTGCATTGTGGACCCATTGAGGGTTTGTGTGCTCGCTCACAGTTGTAATAATCATTATTATGTTGTTAGTAAACCTTTTCAACTGGCAGGCATATGCACATCATAAAGACATGGTTTGGTTCGATGGAAATATTCTTCAGACAGGCAAGCCTTTTTTTTAAAAATTATTGTAGGATTCAAACGCTGAAAGCAAATTTCTCCCATATTTATTTTTATAACTCATTCAAAATCTGTACTGAAGATTTAATTCGACGCCATAATTGAAAACACAAACTATTTAAGAGCGCCGTCTTTAGACAGGCTATGATACGGCAAATAAAACCTCGGCAAAACAATAGTAGCACAACCACAGCTGTTGCAGGAATGCAGTGTTCTTTATGACTTGAACGCATATTAAAGCAACAGGCAATTCAAAGGTTTACCACAGTCATTAAGCTATGCTTCGCATGCAGATGAACGTGACCTCAGTGCCTCTTACAGTACACGAGCATACGTGTTACAAAACTTAATAAGCTGCACTAACCTCTCGGATCGATGCTCCGTGTGCTTTACAAATCAAAGGCGGAGCAAGTTTTTGGAGAGAATGATGCATAAAGCTTTACAGTGTTCACGTGCATTAAGAAAGTGACTGTACATCCTGTCCTGGTTATAAGAGTGTGTGAGGATTCATGTTGTTGTTTCTTTTAATATGATGGCAAATATCTCTTGGTCTATGTACAGATGAATAGGATAAAATGTATTGCATTTGGCAGACGTCCTTATCCAGAATGACTTACAGAAGTACATTGTAGTCTACAAAAGAGAAACATAACCTCTTCGCATGATCTCTTTGAATTAGCATGAGGATATGTAACAAATAATTTAAAAAAAATAATAATAATGTATCAGGTAGTTCTTAAAATATCTATAAACCTAAAGTTTTTTTATACAATGCTCTATGTTTTATTATTATTATTATTATTATTATTATTATTATTATTATTATTATTATTTTGGCTAGGGTGTCTATGGCAGCCCATACAACCGTCACATTTGCTCACATTCTTACCAAATTTGGGCCAAGTACTGTCAATGCTCTAGCGCCACCATCGGGTCAAATTTGGGCCTAATTTAGAAGTAAGTCAGCCATTTTTGCTACTGCACCTCCACATTCTGTCCAATCTTTACCAAATTTGGCTCACATCATCTTGAGACTGGTCTGAACAAAATTCACCAAAAGAATATTGATATTCAAAACCGTTCTCCTGTAACAGACTGGCAAATGCATGAAACTACAAATCATTCTTGAATCCCATTGCCTATAAATATGGCTCTGCTTTCCTGTGATTTCTTATGCGACAATTCTAGCGCATCTGTGAATGTGCGGCTGTGGGTGCTTGGCCCCCGAAAATGCTGCTTGTAGCTTTTATTATTATTATTAATATTATTGTTATTATTATTATTAGGGGCCAAACACTGAAGGTGTGTAGGCACCCTATCGTTATACTACCTTTTCTTCTTCTTCTTCTTCTTCCTCTTCTGGTTAGGGTGTCTATGGTAGCCCATAAAACCATCTGGTAAAAAGTTGTGAAATTTGCACACTGATTGGGGAGGGTCTAAAGAACATTCTGACCAAATTTGGGCCAAGTGCTGCCAATGCTTTTGCGCCACCATCAGGTCAAACTTAAGCCTAATTTGGAAGTACATTTATGTTCATAACTTCAATATAAAATTCTTTATATTGTATTATTATTATTATTATTAATTTCACTTTGAAACACTTTCCTCAATAAACCTGTCTTAAAGCCTTCTCTGTACTTCAGCATCTTCATCTTCTACTGAACACAAATAGCACTCAAATCTGAGAACTCATATCTCAGTAGCTCTTTTTCAGGCTGCAGTCTGTGTCTTTATTTGATGTTTTCACAGTTGTTTGAAGCAAAAGCGCCAGTTGAAGCCCATATGTCTAATGACCAGGCTTAATGTACCAATTCAAGCTAGTATCGGATGTAAACGTACAACATACGTCGCTGTTACTGGCAAAGACCAAAATAATGCATGAACTTTTTCAAGCTGTATTGAAGGGGATAAATGTTAAGTTCAGGCTCTGCCACAGAGCAAAGCTCCAGTGTTGAAAATGACAGACTGCCTTGAACCAGCGATTAGCGTGTGCTCTAAAGATCCCAAGCGCAATTTCATTTCTGAACTCAATCCTCCAGCTTGAGGATTTGCATGGCTAATTAGAAAGAGTGGCAGTCATATTTTCTTTCCCTCCCATCCTTCCCCCTCTCTTCTTATTCTGTCCTCTTTGCTGTCAGTCCTAGATGAAGGCTTCTGTTGTAATGTCAGTGAAGGTAAATCCAGCATGTTAAATAGGAACTCTAGAAGTAAGTATACACCTGCTAATGACCTTGTTTGACATTAGTCCGCCCCTCTGCTCATGCTGGTTATGGCTCCAATATGGGTGCAAACAGATGGACTTAAAGTCATTCTGCTAACTTAACAATCAGGTTAATAGAGGATTAAAGGAATGTAAAACCATCTCCAACTCACCCTTAAATACATTTGAGGTCTGGATTTGAATACTAGGAGACATGTCTCTAGCCTTTGGTGTTATTTTTGCTTAAAACCTAGCACCAAATTCTTTCATAAAGTGGAAAAAATAAAAAATAAAAAGATTAAAAAGTCAAGTACAGTTGAGCCAATCGTTTGAGTCTAAAATGTTATTCTTTGTGTAAAAGGTTTATTTTATACAATAATTTGTACCTATTTTCTTAAAATGTTCCAATAATTCTGGAGTCGACTATAACATTTTGTGTAATTTCCATTTTCCATTAATAAGAGATATGACACATATCTATTATGCAATTAATTTAAACTATTGGACATGTAAAGCAAATGGATGGACCTCCCTTCACGCCCCTGCATCCAGTTAGATCAACTCTCTTCAGTAATCAAGCTTAGTTTAATGGTCCAGAATAATGAGCACAACATAGTGCTGCACCGTCTCATGCATGGATGAGAGAGCTGCATGTTATAGAGACAGGGATAATGAGAGTTCAGGAGTTCACTATGAATATTACAGACTTTAATGTTTTTGGAGGGCGACGGCTGTGTTCCCTGAGTATTTTCAGATTACATCACTTTTTAAATGGGTTGTTATCGAAAAGAAATTGTTCAGATTCATCTTGTTCAGTTGTTATATTTGGGTTCTCCAGCCGGTCATGCTGTAGTACTTAACATATTAAAATCTGGCATCAGTTCGTGAATTTAACTGTTGTTATATTATTATAATCAACTAATAATGGAATTATTTTTAGTAAGAGTGTTTGTCATTTGGGATTGTATAACATGTAACCGCTAAAAGAGAGACAGTCCCAATCTTGTTTTCATTCTCCCACCAGTGCTGCCAACTTAGATCCCTTTAGTTGTTTTATTTTTTTTAAAAAAAGCCTAGCGACAAATCTAGTAACTTTTTGAGCAGACATTAGCAACCATCCTATACATTATAAGGTTCTACAACTCACATCACAGCTGCTCGTTACATGAGTTGAGAGAGCAGGTATGCTCGACTCACTGCCAGTGTGTAATTGGCCTGATTGAGACTGACCAGTCAGTTATTATTATTTTTCCCAAAAACCAATCACTGATCACCACTGTTCCCAATGTCCAATAAGTGATCACCATTGTTCCCAATGACCAGTCACTGATCACCATTGTTCCTAATGCCCAATCACTGATCAGCATTGTTCCCATTACCCAATCACTGATCACCATTGTTCCCAATACCCAATAACTGATCACCATTGTTCCCAATGACCAATTACTAATCAGCATTGTTCCCAATGCCCAATAACTGATCACCATTGTTCCTAATGACCAATCACTGATCACCATTGTTCCCAATGACCAATCACTGATCACCATTGTTCCCAATGACCAATCACTGATCACTATTGTTCCCAATGCCCAATAACTGATCACCATTGTTCCCAATGACCAATCACTGATCACCATTGTTCCCAATGACCAATCACTGATCACCATTGTTCCCAATGCCCAATACCTGATCACCATTTGTTCACAATGACCAATCACTGATCACCATTGTTCCCAATGACCAATCACTGATCACCATTGTTCACAATGCCCAATCACTGATCACCATTGTTCCCAATGACCAATAACTGATCACCATTGTTCACAATGACCAATCACTAATCAGCATTGTTCCCAATGACCAATCACTGATCACCATTTTTCACAATG
Organism: Ictalurus furcatus; assembly: GCF_023375685.1. NCBI lineage: Eukaryota > Metazoa > Chordata > Actinopteri > Siluriformes > Ictaluridae > Ictalurus > Ictalurus furcatus. The sequence goes on along the minus strand of NC_071267.1, from coordinate 24,527,606 downwards.
CCCAATCACTGATCACCATTGTTCCCAATGACCAATCACTGATCACCATTGTTCCCAATGACCAATCACTGATCACCATTGTTCCCAATAATCTTCCTTCTTCATGTAACACATTCCGATATGCAAATGATCATGATGATTCAATAAATGTGCAAATTAGTCTATGACATCATCTGGTGACTTTTTGAGCATACATTAGCCACTTCCCCATAAAAAGAACTGGCAACATTTTCTCTCTCTCTCTCTCTCTCTCTCACACACACACACACACACACACACACACACCCACCCACACACATACATTGCTTTAATTACAGTAACACCCATATCTCCCTTGTTCCTCTCTTTCTCGTTCACAAAATGACACTAAATTACTTTAACTACTTAAATGCATGTGAGATTGTATTTGGAAACATTCTCCGCTTTTGTTTCTATCTGTTTAGGACAACACTGTGGTAACCACTACACTGTAATCCCACAAAGTGTATGCCACTGAAAAATAGCTTGCAGACACAGATATAAATGTTAGCAGATCCCTAGAGAGTGTGCACTACTGAAGTCACCACCCCTGCAAACGCATACTCCCCAAAGTGTGTTGCATAGCCTTGGGTTGATTTTTTAAAGATTGTAAAGCGCCTTAAGATATGTCATAGAACTTCAGGATTTTAAGGAGGACATATGGTTGTTTGCATTGTTTCATATAAAGTCCATGGTACTGTCTAGTCCATGTGACATCATAGTTTGTTTCAATTCAATTGACTTGCCTTACATGGATAACTTAACTGAACTCATTTAAAAAGCTTAGCTAATGTTTGGAGGGAAAATTCTTTCGACATTATCTTGGTGAGATTAACCACTTTAATCTTGGTCCTTCCAGTTAGTTCATTACAAAATCTACAAACATTTCTTAGTCCTTTGTTAACATATAGTCGAGCCTCACTGTCTTTATCTAGCGCACGGGCATGTATATCATTTTGCCCACTGACTCTTGACACAAACATTGCCTGTACTAGTAGCTCATAATCATAGTGATATTCCCTAATTACGATATGTCTCTGGATATATATTTCAGTCATTGCCTCAGTTTTAATTTATGTTTTATGATTCATGAGTAAAACAGCATCTCATTTGCACCATCATGGCAAAAGCTCTAATGCTGTTGTTGTTTTTTTTATGCGCAGCACTCAGCATGATGATGCCAGCTTGCAGCTTACGCCACATCGCATACTTCTTTAATCACAGTAAAACCCATAACTGCCCTCTCCCCCTCTTTCTTTCTATCTCCCTGTGTGTCTCTTCCACATCCGCACACAAACTCACACACCCCCACACTCTCTCCGTGTCCTTGACTGTCGGGTTCCTTGTGTAAACAGTGAGGCAGGAATCGCATCTCGACATTCCTGAAAAAAAAAAAAAAAAAAAGAAGAAGAAAAACCTCTGGATTTGCTTTTACAACCCAATTAAAGTCCGGCTATAAATCAGCGAGGCTTTCCCCCCTCCTCCGATACACTTTAGCATGCCTGAAGGCTGCGATCCAATATCTCCAGGACTGCTTTGCAGCAGGGTCTGATTTGTCTGATGCCAGTGTTTACAGGCAGGGATGTGCAAGTACTCCACGTTTACAACACTGAGATTTACCCACAAGAATAATAACCTGAAATACTCACCTGTAATAAGAGCACTGAACGTGAAATGCGAAAGGTTTTCATAGTTGGGATTAGAGACAATTAATGGGGCCACCATTAAGAATGGTACGTTCTTGAGTCTTTGTTTTATCATACAGTATATTAAATTTACATATATTACATATCATGGAGGCGTGTAATAATGTGTAAAAGAATGTGTAAACATATATAAATATGAAGAAAAGAGTATGTATTCATGAGCATAAACAGTGGTATGTTGTTGTTTTTTTTTAAAATTAATTTTAGATTTTCAAAAATGGATTAAAAATCAAAACCTGAAATCTCTTATTCACCAAAGTATTCAGACCTTTTGTTGTGGCATTCTAAATTGTGGTCAGGTGCATCCTGTTTGCTTTAATTATCCTTGAGGTGCGTCTAGGACTCAACACACACACACACACACACACACACACACACACTCACTCACTCTCTATTCTATTCTGTTCAGTAGTCTGTTCTTTTGTTCTCTGTTGTCTTGTTTAAATGCAGATGCTGACAAGTGTGAAAATAAAGACAGTCAACTGTTGGGAAAATGTTTGTTTTTTTGCGGTGTGTGTGAGAGATTTTGTGTTGAGAATGACAGGTTGTGTGTTATTGTACCCATCACAGGACTGGGATATACTGCTACATCTTGAACCCAGGTTTTATATCATATAAACAGACTTTCAAGAAGAGGTGTGACTTACAGTTCTCCATGAGAAGTCTGAGATTCAGGGTTTTCCCTTCATTTTAATCCATCCATCCATCCATCCATCTTCTATACCGCTTATCCTTTTCAGGGTCACGGGGAACCTGGAGCCTATCCCAGGGAGCATCGGGCACAAGGCGGGGTACACCCTGGACAGGGTGCCAATCCATCGCAGGGCATTATTTTAATCCAATCCGAGGTAACTAGTAACTTCTCATTGGATACTTTATTACCCTTACTCAAGTAATTATTAACATTTAATCATTTTACTTTTACTCTAGTAATTATTATAAGTAGTTTTACTTGTACTTGAGTAAAATTTTTTGGTTACTCTACCCACCTCTAGGCCCAGCCCAAGCCCAGACTTAAACCCCATCAAACATCTGTGGAGAGATCTAAAGATGGCAATTCATAGATGCTTGCCACCCAATCTGATGGAACTTGAGAGGATCTGCCATGAAGAATGGGATAAACTGTGCAAATCCAGGTGTGCAAAGCATGTATCCAAATACGTACCCAAGAAGAAATGTACCTGTAATTGCTGCCAAAGGAGCTTCTACAAAGAACCGAGTAAAGGATCTGAATACTTTTGCGAATAATAGATTTCAGGATTTTTTTTTTCTTTACCTGAAAATCTCTAAAAACATGTTTTCACTTCATCATTATCAATACATCAATTACGTGCAGAACACAATAAAGTGTGCAACATGGTAAAGGGGTTTGAATACTTTCTGAATCCACTATACGGTATATAATATAGACGTTTCCATTGGAGATTTCACACAAGAAGCAGCAAACCATAAAGTATTATTTTCTTGCCTTCCCACTTGTGTATGTATGGCAAAGCATACAGTCTGAAGCCTTTCCCCATCTTGCTAGAAGAGGCTTGAAAGTATTCTTACATAGCTGATAAACATACTTGACATTCATATTCAGGAGCTCTTGCAGACACAGCTGTCACTGTGAGTGCAGTGAATGAACTGGAAAGACAGGAGCAGAACGTAGAAGTACGTATTTGTCCGCTGAGCCCATTGGAATATAGATGGAGCTCTAGTTGCGTTAGGGATGCCAATATGACTGCTGAATTGAACAACGATTATACAGAAGAAGAAAAAAACCCTTTGGTGATCAGTTAGAATTCAGTGTTTATACTGGTCCATTATATACGCTTAAGACAGCGTGGAAATGGTGTGGGGGGGGGGGGGTATTTATTTGTTTTGCTGGGATAGTTTTGCAGGAAGTTCTTCCGACTGATCATCTTTATCCTATGATGAATCATTTCTATCCTAATGGGCGTGGTCTCTTTCAGGATGACCCCCTCCCCCATCCACATCTCACAATTGGTCTGAATGGTCTGAGGAGGATGAAAATGAGGTCAGTTATACGCGATGGCCTTCACACTCCCCACATCTCAATCCAGTTGAACTACAGAGTGACACGTCAGACGGTGTTCTCCAACACCATCATCGTAACACCAACTGAGGGAAGATCTTTCGGAAGAATTGAAAGAATTTTTCATCGTGCCAGTACAGATCCAGAGTCTTGTAGAATCGATGCCAAGGTGCAATGAAGCTGTTTTGATGGCTTGTGGTGGATAAACGCCTTACTACTACGCTTTACATTGGGGTTTCCTGTCATTTTGTCTATGTTGAAATATATCACATCATCCATTTCATCCATCATTATAAATAGTAGTTTTTATCAAACATTTCGGCAACTCCGCGCATATTTCCTTTCAAGTTTAGTCAGTTTTAGTTTTTAGTGTTTACTAAAGTGAGGACATCGTGGTTGCGGTATGACCACAGCATGACAGATATTACATATTATTTTCGTTTGCGTCAAAAAAAAAAAAAGTGTCATTTTCATAAAGGTTCGTTTGATTTTTTTATTAGTCAGAAATGATGGTATGTTATTCGGGGAAATATCATTGACCCAAATTCAATTAGTTTTTGACATAATGAAAGAAAAACAGTGGAAACAGCGTTCTAGTGCACTTTTCAACCCTACTGTAAGGAGAGAAAACGCCACACATACGGGCATGATCTACTCCTGACAGCTCATTCATCTACACACCGCACTTTTTCACTCCGCTGCTGCTCTACAGACAGGAATTGTGCACCGCAATCCATCAGAGGCGATGCGGACGATTGTCATTTTTCATTAGCATGGCGACACGTTCCTGCGGCCTGTCAGCCATTAGAGAAAAGCGTCCACTAATGACATATCAATAACTCCGAGCTGCACAACCAGAGCTGTGTCAGGCTCCCAAACCCTGCTTGTTTTTTTAATGGTTTTCTGACTTGCCCCCTTTCGTCTGGAAAGCTGGAAGGATATGAAGTGAAATTCAGCGCCAGGCATGCACTTAATTGCAGAGTTTATACGAGAGTCGCAGTGACGGCAGATGGCATTTAAATTGCTTAAGGGCTGTTTGGGTGCGCTTGTCTCTCAGACCGCAAAAATAAGGAACCAAATTAAAACATTTAAAGCAAGACAATGAGGCGGCACATTCTTTCGTAACTCTGTTATTTTTCGAGACGGCCATTATTCTTTTTTTCTTGCCGTACACAAGTGCACATTCAGACACACACACGCATACACCCATCTACGTATATGGTGACAAATGTGCCGAGCGCTTTGGAAAGACGGTTTGACAAAGTCAATTTGGCGCCTGTGAGCGATTTCAGAACACGTGTTCGATGTGAACGCTTAGCGTTTATTACTGTTCTCTTCCTGTTTGCTGATTTCCTGTCATGCTGTCATAAGGAGCATTTATTGGACAGATCAATTCTCCAGGTCAACTCATTCTCACGGAGCTAAAGAGCTGGGGGGGGGGGGGGTCAAAAAAATCACCATATCGTGTATTTACACCAAATGATAATAGGGTGACACGATGATTTGGGTGCCATTTGTATACCGTCCATACTACACATACAAATGTACATTAAGTTAGTTAAGGGAAATTTTCAACATGGCTAGTCCTTCACAGCATCCCATGTGCATGTTTCCAATAAATACCAAAATACCATAAATCATTATGGAAAAAAAGAACCCTCTAGAGTAGGGGTCACCAACTCTTTACCTGGAGCTCTACCTTCCTGAAGACTTTAGCTCCAACCATTATCGTGCCTACCTGACCATCTAATCATTGCCTTGAGAAGTTCTTGATCAATTACAACATGTATTAGATTTTAGTTGAAGATGGAACCTGCAGGAAGGTAGATCTCAAGGACGAGATTTGGTGACCACTGGTTTGGAGTACTTACAAACCAGCATATTTGCCTGATCCAGTCCACTACAACTCCACTTTCCCTTGCAATAGATCCATTAAAATACTTAAAAACTCATATTATTTTTTACATTAATGTGTGAATCCAGCTAACAGCTCATGCTTGAAACATTCTTTTCAATGAATCGTCCATTATAGGTTATGAAACATGGACATTCTAGAAACAGTCTCTCAAACTAGTTAACTGAACACATTCACCTCTACGAGATATTTGTTATATTCAAGTCAACAGGCAGTTGCAATTCCATAAACATTGGAAGAAGAAATGTACATTCTCTTATTTATTTTCATTATCGTTTTTTCCCCTTATTTTCAATGATACTTTGCTATTGGCTGCTCGAGGTCACTGCCCTGTAATGGGTTGGCAGCGTGTCCAGGGTGTCCCCCGCCTTGTGCCCCAAGTCTCCTGGGATAGGCTCAAGGCTCCCTGTGACCCTGTGTAGGATAAGCGGTACAGAATATGGATTGGTGGATGGGTTGGTGGATGGGTGGGTGGATGGGTGGGTGGGTGGGTGGATGTGTGGGTGGATGGTGGATGGATGGATGGATGGATGAATGGGTGGATGGGTGGATGAATGGATGGATGGGTGGGTGGATGGGTGGGTGGAAGGATGGATGGATGGATGGATGGGTGGATGGATTGGTGGATGGGTGGGTGGATGGGTGGATGGGTGGATGGGTGGGTGGATGGGTGGATGGGTGGGTGGATGGGTGGGTGGATGGGTGGGTGGAAGGATGGGTGGATGGATGATGAGGTAACTTTGGACATATAACCTTGTTACTTACAGCACACACTGAAAGTAATTATTTCATTTTAAAGTATTCATTTTAAAAGTGCGTAAATCATTAGAACGTCCTTAATGTTCTCTTCCAATTAGCATGTATGCTAGTTCACCACATTTTGTGTATTTATTTTTATTTATAAGGGCTAAATGGCACCACAATCATGGAATCATCCAACAACAGCTACAACAGTAGGATCAGATGGAGCAACTTGTCACAGAATAGAAATGCTCGAGGCTGACACTGACCTGCTGTTGCATGGGATTTGATGTTGCCTTGAAGTAATTACCTCTCTCATGAATCACTGTCTGGCTGTCGACTTGAAGACTCGTTTCCCCTAATTAAACCTTCTGACTGGCCCGCTCTGCTTCCAGTGTCTCCGGCTCTCGCTCCTGACTAATTGCAGAGATCCTGAATTTGGCGAGTTTGATTCCTCATTTCTTGCTGAGTAGACACTGACTGTTTGGATTCCCTCAGGATGAGGAGGAATAACAGTCCTCTTTTACGCTGCTTGACTTGCGTCTCAATCAGTGAACAATTTCCACTTGGCAAGGCAGGTGAGCTCATTTCACAGACGCCATGAACCAAAGTGTTTCGGTGCCAGAATGGGTTTGAAATCAGCCAGTGCAGACTGACCTGTCGGCCTGCAAATGACAACACACCTCTGCTTGTTGATTTGTGAAATGTGGGCACACACCAAAATATTCAATAGAGCAGCTGAATTCTGCCTGATATGTTTACGCAGCTGTGGTCTTGTCTTGCTGGACCAATCTGGGTGGCAGAGGTCACACCAGTGTCATTGTGTTCACTAAAGTCTTGAAAAATGGAAAGCAGTATGATCTTGGACATAATTATAATGGAAAGCAGTCTGAGATGGTAAAAGTCTGCACCTGTGTGCAACTTGGGCCTTTTTTTTGCAAAAAAAAAAAAATAGATCCACTATCTATAATCAGCAAAAAAAAGAAACATCCCCTTTTCAGGAGACAATATTTAAAAGATAATTTTGTAAATTCCAAATACAGATCTTAATTGGAATGGGTTTAAACAATGTGTTTCATGCTTGTTCAATAAACCATAAACAATTACTGCACATGCAGCTGTGGAACAGTCCTTAAGACATGAACAGTTTACAGGCGCTAGGTGATTAACGTCACAGTTACAGTAAGTTAGGACACTAAAGAGACCTTTCTACTGACTCTGAAAAACACCAGAAGAAAGAAGTCTAGGGTTCCTGCTCACCTGAACATGCCATAGACCTGCTGCAGGGAGGCATGAGGACTGCAGATGTGTCCAGAGCAATAAACTGCAATGTCTGTAATGTAAGACGTCTAAGATGGTGCTACAGGGAGACAGGAAGGACAGCTGATCGTCCTTGCAGTGGAAAATTACATGTAAGCGTGTGTGTCCCTCAGACGTGATCGAGAACTTGTAAACGCCTCGGTGGAAGAGTGGAGGAACATCTCACAGCAAGACCTGACCAATCTGGTGCAGTCCATGAGGATGAGATGCACTGTAGTACTTAAAGCAGCTGGAGGATGCCAGATACTCACTGTTACTTTTAATATTGACCCCCCTTTGTTCAGGGACTCATTATTCACCACAAGACATTGTGCTATACACCTGATTTTTGTGGATGTCCTGGACCAATCTGGAAGACACAAATGCACTTTATTAAGAAACTCTAGAAGAATCAAGACAAAAAAAAAAAAAAAAAGTTTGACAATACAATACTGCCAAAATCCTACAAAAGAGGCACATATATGTTTTTTTAAATGTAAGGATTTTTGAAGGGTTATTTGCATAGCTTTTTTATTCTTTCAAGGTTCTGGCTTCATTTGATTCAATCAGGATCTGCTTCCTTTCTTTTCTTTAATGTTCTAGCTTCCATTGATACCTTTGAGGTTCTAGTTTCCTTCGACTCCTTCAAGGTTCTAGCTTCCTTCAATTCCTTTGAGTTTCTAGCTTCCTTCAATTCCTTCAAGGCTCTGGTTTCCTTCAATTCTTTCAAGGTTCTTCCTTTGATTCCTTTGAGTGTTTTTAAGAATGTCTAAGGGTTGTCAGATGGGTCAAACCAAAGAACCCCTAAAGGCTTTGACATTTTAACACCTTTCGTTCTGATTCTCAGTTTCTTTCATCGCATACTTCTGTATGTTATTGTCTATGGCACTAATACATTTTGTTAATGGAACAGTGTGAAAATGATTATTTTCCAAATAAATAAAATGAATAAAAAGAAGAGTCTGTTAGACCCACCAATAGGCATTGGGAGTATAACAGGTTCTGGGAATTTAAATGGTTATTAAAGAAAGTTTGATGTTCAGATATTGTAACTGCAAGTCTAAATCATGCAAGACGTTCTCAGATATCTAAGCATGATCTAACCTCTCATATTATTATTTTTTTCCACATATAATATCTACACCACAACCTCACCAAGACCCCAGCAATAACCCTAGTTTTTAAGACCGCTCTCCTCCAGTCCTTTTCGCTCTGCTGTTGATCAGGTCTGTTAAAGTGATCTGCGTTGATCTGTTCCTCCAATTATCTCCCATCATTAAAAAAAAAAATCCTGGAGACTTGGTTTGAATGAGGGTTGAACTGAAAATGAGGGTGTGTTTTCTGCACCAGGATGTCTCTAAACTTTATAGCGATTAATTAAATAAGGATTTTTATTTATGAAAACAGTTACATGCATGTGTATTTATCTATATATGTTATATTTATTCTGAAGGAGACCACCCTAGAGGTGCAATGAAAGGAAGTAGAAATAAAGGTTGTATTCTATGACTGACTGGAGGACCATCATGCCACCTTGGCCACTTGGTTTTATGAGAATGGCCAAAAGATGAGTGTGATGTAGTGGAGACCTTCCCACGTGGGGTCCTTTTGCTGTTTGTACTCAATAAGGAAACAAGCAATTAGGGGAATACTCCACTAGCTCTAGCACTAAGCATTCTACTCAGTAGTAGATCGATGGTTATGTATGTGCAGTGGTAGCAGAAGGTGGTGAGCTCAAATCCCAGTGCTGCCATTGCTGCCATTGCTGCCATTGCTGGGCCCTTGAGCAAGACCCTTAAGGCTCAACAGCTCAGTTGTAGAAAATGAGTTAAATGTAAGTCGTCTCAGCACGTTCACCTCACACCTCCAGTGTCGGGGGTTCGATTCCCGCCGTGGCCCTGTGTGTGCGGAGTTTGCATGTTCTCCCCGTGCTGCGGGGGTTTCCTCCGGGTACTCTGGTTTCCTCCCCGAGTCCAAAGACATGCATGGTAGGCTGATTGGCATGTCCAAAGTGTCCGTAGTGTATGAATGGGTGTGTGAATGTGTATGTGATTGTGTGCCCTGTCCAGGGTGTACCCCGCCTTGTGCCCGATGCTCCCTGGGATAGGCTCCAGGTTCCCTGTGACCCTGAAAAGGATAAAGTGGTATAGAAGACGGATGGATGGATGGATGGATGGATGTAAGTCGTTTCTGGATAAGGACCTCTGCCAAATGCTGTAAATGTACTGTATGTTTTTATATTACCATCTGATCACCTGCTAAACGAGGGTATTATTTAGCAATTCTGGGTAACTCTGGTTAACTCATAAAAGGGTCTGTGTAGAACCCTATAACAGAGAGTTTCCCTGTTTGAGAAGCTTTCCCTTGTGGAATTTAAGAACCTTTGACTATCTAAAGAACCCTTAAGCAAAATGGCTTTATGGCTTTTTTTTTATGGCTTTGAGCTACACTTTAAATCTTGCTGTTTATAAATAAACATAAATCAAGCAATACTTTGTGTAAACTTATGTAATGTCTTACGCTGATTTGATCTTCTATTACCCAGCGATGAGTCATCAGCGGTCAGCATTTCTCCTTGCACTCAGCATTGTGGGTAATGGAGCAGAGCTACCACCTAGGGGGAGAGAAAGAGGCCTGGCTAGTGCAGGTCGCACTAGGCTCTACTTATAAGCCGTGATGTTTCTGTCATGGTGCAGCATTTTATGGCAGGGTGTGTGAGGTAAAACGCAATTGCTTGGACCAGTCGATTGCTTTGATGTGGTGAGCAGGCTGATGATGTAAAGGTTTTTTTCCAGCAGGACTGGCTGGCTGCATGCGTTACTGCGTACGTTACTGCACCGCAATGGGATCGTATAGAAAAACGCACAGTAGGCTGAAAAAGAGCCATTTACTTTCATCAAAGGTTTCTTCTTTACTCTTTACTCAGTATTACGTCAGTTTATGAATGTAAGGTGCTCCTCGGGTATAACGTCTCCGGGGTGCTGTTCTTATATAAGATGCCTGTGTAATAAATGTGCCTGGAGGTTTTTAAGTGAGAAAGTGAAGCCATTAGCAGACACAATAAGGGCAACATCTGTTCGGAGAGCATTTACAACCGAGCATTTTGAAGCCTCTACACGGCACAATGGAGGCATTGCGTCAATAATGCAAATTTGGGTTTACGTCCTAATTGCTTTATAATGCGAAGTGGCACATCGGAGTTTTTTTTTCCTCGCAAAGAAAGCGTGTTGTTGTTTTCAACCTCGTGTCGTGCTCATTACTCAACAGTGCAATTGTAAAATGCATTTTCTGTCCCCTGTGCATCATTCTCTCAGTTATTAGCAGCATATTTAATACAAAATCTATCTGGGTTAAGAGTGAATGGGAGCTAGAACTTTAGAAAACTAAGGTGATAAGATAACAGGAGGAATATCTGAGAGGATTCAAAAGATACTCTCAGAAAGATTCTCTGACCTCAGATGATCAGAAGATATCTGGTATATGTTATAAAATGGCCAGTTATGTGTTACAGTTTTATAATTAATAATGAATGATATGTCACTCTTTTGAATGGTTTATTGTTTCATTGAATGTTGTGGAATGCCCACGATGACAAATTAGGTCCTGTTATTGTTTACATTACAGCAGCTATAAACAATTATTCCCTCACCAGCCCCTCTTTTTTTTCTCTCTCTTTTCAAAATTCACAGCTTTTAAGGTGACTGAGAAAGCTCTCTTTGTTAAACAACACTTATTGTTATCTATTTATTATTAGTCTTCGATTACGTGGAACGCCATCCATACAAACCCCCGTGTACGAGCTATTACTAGAGGATCCGTAACGTAATATATCAGAACTAGCACGTTGTTTATGTTACAGCTGGCACTACTGTCTGGGCTCAATATAGAAAATTAATCAACACCAGCTGATTAAAGAATTCCAAAAGAACCGTACCATGGTGTGAAATTTATTAGAGAATAGTTATAATTAGACATGCAAACTTTTGAACTGATATTCGGGACTGCGGTTGCTGCGATGGCCTTGGGACTGCAATTACCACGTGCAGTTTTGCACTCGGGTCTCCTTTAGTGAACAGTGGACTAGTTCAACAAACAGACTTCATGTTAAAACCATAATGAACTTTCTTTTACTTTCACACTATCCGTCGTTACCCAGATGAGGACGGGTTCCCTTCTGAGTCCGGTTCCTCTCAAGGTTTCTTCCTCGTATCATCTTATGGAGTTTTTCCCTCACCACCGTCGTCACCGGCTCGCTCAATAGGGATAAACTCACACACTTAAAATCTCTATCCTGTGTTTATATATTTCTGTAAAGCTGCTTTGAGACAATGTCTATTGTTAAAAGTGCTATACAAATAAAATTGAATTGAATATGCTTGTTTTTTTGTTTAATTTTTTCTCTAATGAATATTATAACATACACTATTTGACCATGTTGGTTACCTGTAATAATGAAGCAAAATCTGTAAAACTGTCATTAAATATTTAATTTTGTCCTAAATATCGTTTTCAAACTTTAGTATCGTTCTGTTGTTGTTGTTGTTGTTTTGTAACTTAATATAGGGATTATAAAGGAATGATTTTCACATAATGTTCTGCTTTATTTGTTTTGATTAGTGTACGTGATCCTGGCTTACAAATACTGTCCCATGTTTTGTATGAAAAAAGCGAGTTAAGTTAACTTAAGTGCCTAAACCGACGGTCTTATAAACCCTTATTTTTTTGCTCAGCGTAATTACCCTTTGCCCAAGTTTGAATGCCTTCTGTTTGAGCTTTAACCACAGATCCTATGCTGCGGCATGTGAGACAGGTCATTTTCTGCCAAAAAAAAAAAAATGACAAGTATGCGTGGGAAGGCGAGCTGGACGGACGAGATGTTTTCCCAAAACAAAAAAGTGTTACAATGTAAACAGCAATGCACTTGGCTGCGAAAAGTCATTCGGGAGCGTATTATAAATATTATGCTTTACGCATCTGTTTGAAATACCTTTCTGACAGCTATTTTAAAATGTTAAGGGGCACTATAAAAACAACGGTCCCTTATGGGACTTAGTTAAGAAACAGTACCATGCATGAGATGCACAAGTGTGTGTGTGTGAGTGTGTGTAAGAGAGAGAGAAGAGCTGTCTGGAGAATGAAGAATTGCATGAAAGAGAGTTAATTAAATAAAAGAACGATTAACCCTTTATTTAAGGCAAAGAGGGAGTTTTTTAATCCAAATGGTATAACCGTGAAATCGTAAAAAGACGTACAGTGTATAACATACTAGATTGTTTTTGTAATTACTCCAAAAAACAAACAAACAAACAAACAAAAAAAAAACACAGACATATATATATATATATTGCAATCACTGCTCAAATTCTCAAGCCTGGCTTTTAAACACAAGAAATTATGATTAATGCGTTTGCTTTAATTAACGTTTGATGCCTGATTAGTAACAGAGAGCTGAAATCTTATTCACAGGCAGGGAAAAAATGGACTTTTTTTCAAGTGAAGTCAGGATAGTGTGTGTGTGTGTGTGTGTGTGTGTGTGTGCATGACAGGTGGTGCCTGTTTCAGAGAGCACCTTATTTGCATACATTTGACAACCATCTGTGCTAATAGTGGCCGCAATGTCTCTATTAGGCTGCTTGCCATGTGCTGCTGCCAGGAAATCCATGCCCACTTCGTGCCAACGTTGAGTCGGCATTTCCACCACTGTAAACCTCGGGTTTTGTGCCGCCTTGAACGAGAAACTGGGTGGACCTCAAAGAACCACTTGACAAAAATAAACTGAGTTGGTGTCTTTTCAGGGTTGATTTCTCACATACATAGCTCTTTCATCTGCTGTTTTCATGTGTCAATCATCTCATTACAGCACTACAACTGGCTCGGTGATACGAAGTCATGCTCATCTTTTCATTCATGTTTGGTAAGATCATGTTGTGTAAGGTGTTAGTTTAGCAATCAGAGTGAATGTCAGGCTTTGATCAAGTTCTTAGATAGCTACAGTGGGGTCCAGAAATCTGAGAGCACACTTTTCTAATTTAATACAACAAGTTTCAAGACACATTTTATTGTTGAGTGAAAAGTAGAATCTTAAAAATATTTACATGAACTTCAGGGTTTCTTAGTAGCTGTTACGTGCCTTTTTTGCTTTCATGGCAGTGTGCACTCGAGCTGGCACGGACTCCACAAGTGTGTGCAAAAGCTTATGATCCGTTTTAGATTAAATGCATCGGAGTGGCGTCTGAACACGTGCTTCAGTAGAAGAGATTAGACATGAGGAAAATCTAACCTTTCGTATGAAGCCGTTAACATGGTCGATATCACATATATGCTTACATGTAAATAGGTTAAGAAATAGTGCAGAATTTTGAATAGTAAATATTCAAGATATTCAGTATATATTTGCTTTGTTTTAAACATTGCACAATTCTAAAACCCTTCCGTTTATTTGGAATTGTAAATGAAAAAAAAAGAAAAGAAAAGAAAATTCCAGATTTTCAGTGTGGTCTCAGACTGTTGGACCCCACTGTACGTCCATCCATCTATCCATCTTCAGCCACTTACTCCTTTTCAGGGTCACGGGGAACCTGGAGCCTATCCCAGGAAGCATCGGGCACAAGGCGGGGTACACCCTGGACAGGGTGCCAGTCCCCCCGCTGTACGTGCCACAATGAAACGGATATACACCTAATAAATTAAGTGTACAATCAGATACCGGCTCTCAAAATGTCTGTGATGCTCCTACTGTGCACAGGGAATAAAATCTCTAAATGGAATATTCTCTGTTATCACCTTTCACAGTAACAAGAATTTTTAAATGCTATAATATTACTTATGGTCAAGAGAAGAGAAACATATTTCAGTTTGGGAAAGGCCTGACTTCCTATAATAACTCTCTAGTACTTTTCTTAGTATTATAAGATATACAGTCAGGTCCATAAGTATTTGGACAGCGACACAATTTTCATCATTTTGCCTCTGTACACCAGCACAATGGTATATGCTACCTCTCTGACAGGTCTGTTTTGTTTTTTCAGCCTAATGATGGCCTCCTTCACTTGCATCGACACCTCTTTGGACCTCATATTGAGAGTTCCCATGAGCAGCTACCAGATGCAAATTCAACACTTAGAATCAACTCCACACCTTTTAACTCCTTCATTTGTCATGAAATAACGAGGAAACAGGTCACGCCTGGCCATGAAACTGCTCATCAGGCAATTGTCCAATTACTTTTGGGCCTGTGAAAATGGAGGGACTCTGCAAAAAATGGCTGGAATTCCTAAACGGTTAATGGAATTTTTTTTTTGTTGTTAAATCCTTTGAATTAAAGGTGAAAGTCTACACTTCGATCACATCTTCATTACTTCATTTCAAATCCATTGTGGCCGTGTACAGAGGCAGAATTACGAAGGATGTGTCGCTGTCCAAATACTTATGGACCCGACTGTATACATTAGTTATACAGCGCTCTGCTGCATGATTAGCTAAAATCGAAAAGTTCCTGTGTCCTTCAAATTGATTAGTGAATTCCTTCTATCAGGTTTCAATTAAATATCCGAGATCAAATATGAGAATAAAAGAAAATAACATTCTAATATGGGGTTAAAATAATTCTATATAAAATATATTGTGGTATATATTCAATACATTCGATTTTTCCATTTTCTTCCATTTTCTGGCCACCCATAAGGTACAACTCTCCATCTGGTTATTACGAAGCTTATCATACACCTCAGCTTCGCTCAAATTGTCCAATTAAGTCCAATTACCAACCTGTGCAAACAGAAGAGGCAAACATCCCAATAAATATTGAGCTCAGGAAATGAACGCTATTACCTGTAATGATGCATCAACCACACATGAAGCCTTTCTATGGAAAAAAAGCCAAACTGGTGATCAGGAATTTTGGAGACAGTTGAGTTTACAGCAACCTCACTAGTCTCAAACGTAGTAAATTAATAGTCAAATTACATCTAGATTGGTTAATATAATTTAACAGTGGGATTAAAGGACCACCTACCTGTCTACCGACCTTGGTTCAGGTTTCTATCAGAGGGAACATTTTAGATTTTTGAAATATTTTTTTTTGATGGAAATAGAATTGGCATTTATAGGTCGTATTTGATATTTCATTCATATAGTTGTATTTTAAAATATCAACACAATGTCTAGCAGATATGTTGGTTATTGATATGTGAAATGGTTTGAAAAGCTGTGTATAATAATGACAATAACAGAAAGAAGTATACTACATACACACCATGTTATGTTATGAGAGTTTTATCTCCTGCACGAGGTGTTCTCAAATTTTTGTAACCAGGGACGCCTATAAATTTAATTATATGAATTAACTTCAATGAAGCCCCTCGTTAAAGGTTTCACAAACGTTATTTAAATGTTTGCGTTAGTATACTGTCTATTAATTGGAGTCATTGAGCTTTCTTTTGCTGAATACGGAACACATTAGCTCCAAGTTGAGAGTATATTGGGTTGTTTATTGAGTTTGGATTAAATTCAATTCAAGTGATCAGGTTGTGGGTTCATTACTCAGACCACAGAGAATAAATAAAATGATAAAAACCAGAGTACAGGCCAAAGTACAGCCAGTTGTTTTTTTGCCAGTTGTTGATATTTAAAAAAGTCAGTTTGATGAAAATGAGCAATGAAATTCAGAAACCGTTTGCATTATGTGCGTAAAAATCGACATAAACATCTGTATCCTGTGTGGAATATTTGCATTTGACACCGCATTAAGCGTTTCACACTTGGTGCATGTGAGTATGAGCATGATGAATGAGCGTAACGCTTAATTCAAACCTCAAAAGCCGGAGACATTCTCATGGCTCCGAGTCCCACAGGATGGACAGAGCGTCCAGTCTGGAGAACACACACATGCACACATTAGCCAAGAAGGATATGGTTAAAAGAAAGAGGTTTAGTCAGAGAATGGAAAGTTTAGAGTCCACAAAGTGTTCTGTAATAGTTTAGTGATGGCCAGAGGAACCGAAGCAAACGTATGTGAGGAAGACGTGCCAACATCAGCATACACGCTCACAGTGCAGTCCTCTCAATCACGCTCAGATTTCCATCAGCTTTCTGAAACACTGTGCTTCTGCTGTAGATGTTGGAGCTGCTTGAGAGATATCAATACTGCAAGATCTGAGGATCATTATAAGTTGGTGCGACAGATGTATGGTGTCTATGACAACTTCCTCTTCTTCAAACCTCAACATTTCCTGAGCATTGGGAACTCATTGAGCATTCTGACTACAAGAAGCACACATATTGTTATTATCTTGGGCCATCAGCCACATCGTTGGTCAAACTTGAAGGCATGGTAAATTTCGGGGGAAAGCAAAGATATTGTTTTATAGCTGGGGAGGAAAAAGAAATGAGGTGAGAGGAATAAGTGAGCTGCAGTGTATTATTCTGTATTCGTCGGATTTGTGTTGGCAATTTGGACCAACTTTCTGATTTTGTAAGATTTCAGATGAATGAAGTCATATGAATGAAGAAAAGGTACCACAGCTGCTCCTCCACTTCTTCTAAGATTTAACCATTTACAACATTTCATGAATGAAAAACGCACAAAAGCGACTACAGCTTTACCCTCCTCAAGAAAACTCACCACCTCCCCCGTGTATACCCACACTGTTGGCCTGGATTTGCATACAGAAACCTGATTCGCTTATATAATTTGTGATGCAATAACACTCACTTGTGGCATGTCTGAAATTGATTTAATAAAAACATTTGATAAAGTTTAGGGTAACTTGAACTTTGGATAAAAGCTACTAAGAAACACAGCCTTGGAGAAGAATGGGATGCATGGCCACAGAACAAAGTGCTTCATCTCTAATTCACTGTATAGGGAGAATTTTATATGGTATTCCACAGGTTGCCTCGCACCTCCGGGGGGTTGGGGTTTCGAATCCCACCTCCGCCCTGTGTGTGTGGAGTTTGCGTGCTCTCCCAGGGTTTCGGGGTTTCCTCCGGGTACTCCGGTTTCCTCCTCCAGTCCAAAGACATGCACTGACTGGCATTCCCAAATTGACTGTAGTGTGTGAACGTGTGTGAGATTGTGCCCTGCGATGGGTTGGCACCCCGTCCAGGATGTCCCCTGCCTTTTGCCGCAAGTCCCCTGGCATATGCTCCAGGCAACCCTGTTTAAGATAAATGGTATGGAAAATTGATGGATGGATGGTATTCCACAGGTTTATCGGTGGGTTTAAGGAGTCGGACTTTTTTAATTAAGACACGATAACTCACTGTCACGATTTCCCCTTGCACAAAGCGCTGGAGCACGTGACATTGACTTTGTTTACATCCCACACGTGTATTTATTATGGTTTATCTCCAGTCTCCTCCATGTTATGTCACTGGATGTCTCCCTCACGTGGTCTCGATAATCACAGCTGTTTTGTGTTACACCCCTGATTATGTTTGTTATTTAAACCCCTAGTGTATCGATGCTCAGACGCGAAGTATTGCATGTTCTCACCGTACTCAGCCTTTGTCCTGTGTTCGTGTTTCCGGTTTTGATCTTGTTTCTAGCTTCTCATGTTGTGCTTTACCTTGTCTCCTTTATGCCCGTTTGCCGATCACCTGACCTTTGCCTGTCCTTGTTTATGCCTTTTGCCTTGCGCTTTGGATTACTTGTTTTTAATAAAACTCTAAGCTGCACTTGCATCCGCCCCAAGACTCACTCCATTACACTCACACCGCCCCATATGGAGCCACTGAAGTGGCACGATGGTTAATGTTAATAGAAAGTGACCACAAATGAATATACTGAGTCCGTAAAATAATATTTTAAGGCCACAGACAAGTATCTTGTGTCCAGGAATTATTATGCTGTGGCCACAAGATACCAAAGTCATGGCCAAAAATTGTGGAACTGGAGCCCATAATTTAATGAGTTAATATCTTGTTGGAACACCACACTTAGTATGTGGCCTACAGTTAATTATTTGGTGTTTACTATTTGCTTTAAAAAATTCGCTTAAGGCCCAATGATATGTATATCCATTTCGCAATTCCCAGATTGAAGCGAGCTTTAGTAATATCAATCATCTCCATGTTTAACTTCCTGTGACCACAGTGGTCTAATTCCATTGATTTCTGTGTCTCACTCATTTTCCAATTCAAAAGCTGACACAAGATAAGTGTTATGTGGACATAAAATAGACTGAGAATTAATACATCATTACACTAATAAGGTAATAAGTTAATATATTAATGTGTGGCCCCACCTTATTTAAAAAATTTTTATAATAACCACCACCATGTTACCTCAGCAATTCTGTAACAAAGCAAACGTTTGAGGTTCGGAAAAATGCTAAACAAATTTAACTCTAAACGCTAAAATGTTTCTCCAGCCATGAGACTTTCTAAAATCCTTACAAGGGAGCCTTTTTTGGAACTGTTTACACTGTTTCCTCAAGCTTTACTCCCTAATTACATACACATTTACTGTGAGGATAAAATGTAAATACACAGACCAAACTGCTGGAGAATTAGCTAGCTAGCAGCTTAGTGATTTAAATGTAACTGAGACCGATCTACTGGAGAATTAGCTAGCTAGCAGCTTAGTGATTTAAATGTAACTGAGACCGATCTACTGGTGAATTAGCTAGCTAGCAGCTTAGTGATTTAAATGTAACTGAGACCGATCTACTGGTGAATTAGCTAGCTAGCAGCTTAGTGATTTAAATGTAACTGAGACCGATCTACTGGAGAATTAGCTAGCTAGCAGCTTAGTGATTTAAATGTAACTGAGACCGATCTACTGGAGAATTAGCTAGCTAGCAGCTTAGTGATTTAAATGTAACTGAGACCGATCTACTGGTGAATTAGCTAGCTAGCAGCTTAGTGATTTAAATGCAACTGAGACCGATCTACTGGTGAATTAGCTAGCTAGCAGCTTAGTGATTTAAATGTAACTGAGACCGATCTACTGGTGAATTAGCTAGCTAGCAGCTTAGTGATTTAAATGTAACTGAGACCGATCTACTGGTGAATTAGCTAGCTAGCAGCTTAGTGATTTAAATGTAACTGAGACCGATCTACTGGTGAATTAGCTAGCTAGCAGCTTAGTGATTTAAATGTAACTGAGACCGATCTACTGGTGAATTAGCTAGCTAGCAGCTTAGTGATTTAAATGTAACTGAGACCGATCTACTGGTGAATTAGCTAGCTAGCAGCTTAGTGATTTAAATGTAACTGAGACCGATCTACTGGTGAATTAGCTAGCTAGCAGCTTAGTGATTTAAATGTAACTGAGACCGATCTACTGGTGAATTAGCTAGTTAGCAGCTTAGTGATTTAAATGTAACTGAGACCGATCTACTGGTGAATTAGCTAGCTAGCAGCTTAGTGATTTAAATGTAACTGAGACCGATCTACTGGTGAATTAGCTAGCTAGCAGCTTAGTGATTTAAATGTAACTGAGACCGATCTACTGGTGAATTAGCTAGCTAGCAGCTTAGTGATTTAAATGTAACTGAGACCGATCTACTGGTGAATTAGCTAGTTAGCAGCTTAGTGATTTAAATGTAACTGAGACCGATCTACTGGAGAATTAGCTAGCTAGCCACTTAATTGAAATGAAAGCAAGACCAATCTGCTGGCTAATTAGCTACCTAGCAGGTTAGTGATTTATATTAAACTGAGATCAGTCTTTTGGTGAATTAGCTGAAGGAAATTCTAAAATCAGAGAGAAATTATACAGAAAAAAACCAGAAACGCATTGTTTCCAGTTTAACCCGTAGACGTAACCACCTCTGTGCATACCACTAGCTATCTTACCTTGCTAGTAGCTAATAAATAGGATGTCAGCAAGCCGTCTTTACTACAGTTAATTAGTATGAGCCTCTTATGAGCTACTTTGGTGCTTCTTTTTTGCCAGCTCTTCTTGGTATTGTCATTATCTTTCTGTTATATTTACCAAGCGCTTGAACCTAGTAATCTTAGCCTGTCATTTATATTCGAAATATAAACACTCTGTCGATAACCATTTTATCCTTACGTCATCTTTCTATGTCTTCGTAAGGTGTGTCCTTTCCTCCTTTCTCGTTGCTTCTTTGCCTTTCTTTTCATTTGCACAAAAGACAGGATGAAAAATGACAATCGCGACGTGAGGCGTCCACCGGCGAGACTGGCAGCTGAAAGCAATTTCCTGTCAAAACCTGCGTGTCTGCTAAAAGACAGCTGAAGGGCGAGGAGACAATACGACATTAACAGTAAGACAGAGAGAACCTCCCTGATTAATCCACACGCAGCACGCCACTGTGAGACGCTGTGATACTGTCAGACCACCATCAGAGTAACAGAATTAACAGGTTACTAGAAAAGGCAGCTCTTTATTTTTTCTTCTCTTTTTTGTCTTACGATTGCAAATACAAATGAATCTGCCTGCTTAAGTTTACAAAAGAGATGTGTAAGTTATTTTTGATATGTCTGTGTGTCCAGGTAAGGACATGACTCTTTGACATTTTGCGTTAACCGATTCAGTGAGTGAGTGAGTCGCGTTGCTGCCTCACAGCTCCAGGGTCGGAGTTCATAGGTCAGGGTCATACTCTCTCAATACTCTCCAGGTGGGTTTCATCCAGGTTCTCTGGTTTCCTTCCTACCTCCCAAACAATACCAGATTGGTGAATGCCTTAAGTTTGACAGGCGCTCCACCAATGTCGTGGCCAGAAATTGTGGAACTTGAGCCCATAAGTTAATGAGTTCATATCTTATTGGAACATCGTACTTAATATGTGGCCTACACTTAATTATTTAGCGAGAACAAGATTGAAAAAGTTTAATTACTTTCAGAATTCGATTTAAGATCCAGTGATACATATATCCCTGTCGCAATGAAGTCCAGTATTTCTTTTAGCTTCATTCCAAGATTGAAGTAAGGGTTTAATAATATCAATCCTCTCTGTGTTTAGGTTCCTGTGACCACAGTGGTCTAATTCAATTGATTTCTGTGTCTCACTCATTTTAAAATTCAAAAGTTGACACAAGTTAAGTGCTTTGTGGACATAAAAAAAGATTGAGAAGTTAACTCTTGGCCTTGATGCTATTCCTTAAGTATTCCCACATCGCGCCAAGTTTTCTCGGGATAGATCCATTACGACCCTAACCAGAATAAAATACTTATTGATGATAAATCAGGGAATGAAGGATTCTTATCATGCTTATTGTATTACAGTCTGGGGATTGCAGTTTAATTTAAAACAAATATGTGATATGTAAGGAAGAAAACACTTCGGGGTGTGCTGTTATAGGAAAATAATCATCGACGGCATGTCGTGATGCAGCGTGGTCTAAAGTGGAATATGTTTTAATAACAGCAAGTGTGTTATTTCCAACCATTTTTTTTTTTTAAGACTGGCACATGGTACTCTTTATCCATTTATTCTTACATTTAATAATTCATTCATTTTCACATGTCCTTTTTTTACATGTAGGCGGTTTAATTTTTACGTGATTTCTCAAATGATTAAATCATTTTAAGGTGATCGCATATCACTCAAATACTTACATAAAACAAAATGTACACTACATGATATAATAGAACATTTAATATATACTTAATCACAGTTACTTCTTAGAATTACTGTTAATGTTGTGTGTTTTCTGATTTTGTTGTTTTTTGCACCTCTGTATTTTTTTACTATTATTATTATCCATCCATCCATCCATATTCTATACCGCTTATCCTTCTTCAGGGTCACGGGGAACCTGGAGCCTATCCCAGGGAGCATGGGGCACGAGGCGGGGTACACCCTGGACAGGGTGCCAATCCATCGCAGGGCACACTCACATACACACTTACACACCCATTCATACACTACGGACGGTTTGGACACGACAATCAGCCTACCATGCATGTCTTTGGACTGAGAGAGGAAACCCGAGTACCCGGAGGAAACCCCTGCAGCACGGGGAGAACATGCAAACTCCACACACACAGGACCACAGTGGGAACCCCTGTCGAACCCCTGACCCTGGAGGTGTGAGGTGAACGTGCTAACCACTAAGCCACCGTGCGCCCCTATTATTATTATTATTATTATTATTATTATTATTATTATCATTATTATTAAAATAAAAAGTTAGAATAATAAATTGTGTTAATTATTCGTATTGTAAGTAGACTCCAACAGCTTCTCATATTGTGCTTAATTAACAATGCACTGTATATTTCCTATAATATGGTGTTAGATCATGTATGGATGTAAAACAATGCTCCGTGCACATGCTCTCTACCATAATTAAGAGTCTTTTCATTCTTTTCCTCATCGCTTATCTTCCTAAACCCTTAATCACGCTGTACAGACCCGGTTTCTTCCTTGAAAGCCGAGCGTGTTCAAGGACGAGGGATATTGACAGTCATTTTTCAGCCTCGCATTCACTGTATGTCATCCAATTTTAGCTCCTCAATCAACAAACTGAAGCGCTTTGCTGGTTCATTTTTATTTCATAATGGCTTTTATGAGACCATTTCTTTATATGCACAGTTTAACTTTTTTTTTTACTTTCCCACATTCTTTTATATCATGAAGCAGAAAAGCTTGCCAAGTGTTCGGATTAATTAGATCTGCTCATCCTCCAGCAGCGTCCTCCAGGAGGACACCTTATCGCCACAGCCCTATCTGTTTATTAAAGCAGAGCAAAGCAATCTGGCCTGGAAAATATGAAGCTTGACTGTTTCTCCCCCTCTTTTTACAGCCAGCCAGCCCTTGCTCCAGAGTAATTGAGCAATTAAGAATGATTGATTCATTGCCAAGAAGAGTGTGAGACAGAAAGGATGAGAGAGGGAGAAAAAGGGCTGGGGAGTTGGACAGATTCTTTACAGTAGCATCGAGAGGAAAAAAAAAAGCTGTGATGATTAAAGACAGAGGCATGGTTGTCTTTAGGCATGGTATTTAGAACATCTGTGCTGATATTTACCAAGCGCTTGGCTGCGTATATGACATTGATGTCAACATTGAAGGACAGGAATAGAAGATGTTAATGGATGTGATCTCTGCATTTCAGAAAGTTTAAGATCCCATACTGGTATTTTTATAACCTGCATCCATTGAAACGAAATTTTTTGGGGGGTAAATGAGCCTCATAACTCATCCTCATAGCACAAAGTGTTTGTTATCATCATATTAGGTTTGTCATTCGGCTATTGTAAAGGTTCTAATCGCAGTTTTTCTACCAGAAGATTCATTAACCAATAACCGCTTCATCCAGGAGACTCCTTCCAAAAATGTTAAATAAATATCACCTTAAAGAATGCGTCACCGTATCAATGATTCCACATGGTTTTAAATTTATTCACGTGGATCATCCAGTGTATATGTCAATGTGTACATTGTGTACTATAGAAACAATAACCAGTTAGAATGAGCACATTAATATGAACCTGAGATTAGAATCACAGCCTGAGATTAGAATCAGAGCCGGATATACTGTCAGAGATGCTGTTATGGAAAATAAATCAATATCATCTGACCAATTACGTAGAATCGAAAATTCCTCAGTTCCGTCGTCCGTTAATATTTAAATACATTTAAATACTAATATTTCTGGGCAAGTAAAAGTGCAGTAGCCAGTATTTTTCATTTCTAACGAGTATAAATAATGTGGAAAATTATGTAGAAGTAATAAATAATGGTTGAAGCCGTTGTCTCAGTAGAAATGTATTATGTAGCTGGAAAAACATAAAAATAAAACCTTTGGAAACCTGGCTTCTGGTCTGGAATGTATTCGGATTGGCCCCTTGTCAGTCATTTTATAGACACGCCCACAACACCCCATCACATCCTTATAAATAATTATGAAGAGAAGTTGCATGTTTAGAGAGTTCTAAATCGGCGTTCAGGATGTCGAATGTCCGAGTTTGCTTGAAGCTTGAAGCCTTGTTAACGCTATGGTTGAATCACCATAAGTTTTGGGAGTGGAGCTTTATGTACATGGGTGGAAATGGGTGTGGGCTCAATAAGTTAAAAAAAAAGAAATATATATATATATATATATATATATATATATATATATATATATATATATATATATATATATATAGTTGTTATAATGGTGTAAACATGATAATATCTCATGTAGCTTCTGAAGGGCAGTACTAAATGAAACAAATAAGATCTTTAAACAAAATAATAACAATTTACACCAATCATCCTGTTCAAAAGTTAACCCCCCCCCCCCCCCTTTCTGGCTCCTAATGTACAGTGCTGGGGTGCTTTCTTGAGCATCAGTGAATGCTCCTTTTGTAATAGTTGTGTGTATTTCACCTTTACAATTTAGATGGGATTTTAAAAACTTATTTTTTTTAAAAAAAACTTAAAGATCCTGGAGAGTCTGCATCTCAGTATTCAAATGTATTCATTTATCATTATTTTTTTTAAATGAATTTATTAACCCTACTTTCACACCAAGTGAGCATGATATTATTTATAAATCCATCCATCTTCTATACCGCTTATCCTTTTCAGGGTCACGGGGGAACCTGGAGCCTATCCCAGGGAGCATCAGGCACAAGGCGGGGTACACCCTGGACAGGGTGCCAATCCATCGCAGGGCGAAATCACATACACACTCACACACCCATTCATACACCATCCGCACACACAGGGCCACGGTGGGAATCGAACCCCTGACCCTGGATTTGTGAGGCGAACATGATAACCACTAAGCCACCGTGCGCCCATGATATTGTTTACTTCCTTTTATTCACCAACTTCGGCCTTATTTCCTAGAGGTGAAAGGTTGAGCCGTAATAAATAATTTCTTGACCCAATGGGATTGAGTTATCCTAGTAATGCCATCCGATTTACAGCATCCACTCTTACAGAGGAGGAAAACCAGCCTTCCCGTATGGCGCCTCTTTTTATTTGCCTGCTTACTTATTGATATATGACAGATATTAAAGACACCTGTGTCAAACAGTTCCTTCCCTTTACTCCACTTGACTAGTTTTTAAGCAGCACTTAAGCAGTGTTTCTTCCTCCATCATGGTGACAGGCAGCATCTGCGAGCTACATTTCTTTGAGGTCTTGGGCCACCCAGACAGACGGAACGGTGTCTTTACATTAACCCAGCCATTTCTTACATATAATTACATTTCTGGCCTCCTCTTACGGCGTATGGAGGAAGCAGGAACAGCCAGGAAAGAGTCTGACCAATACAAAGCACAACTGGAAGACGTTAATTGAATTGACTTGAATGTGTTTTTCCTAATTTATGGATCATATTAGCTGGTTAGTTTTAATGATGGCTTCCTGGTTTGATTATGTGCATTAATCACAGTCTTTGGCTCGGTCAACGTATGAACCTGGTGAACTTTTCGTTCCACCAGTTCGCTCCAGCAGGAAGAAACGGTATAAAAGCAGTGATCTCAGTGGTAATGGAAGTGTTGGAGGGCAGGTTGAGAGAAATTTATCCACGAGGAATTATGTTGTCTTCGTAATAATATCAGAATTATTGTAAATGCCGGAGCTAAATGCAGTCCCTCCATGGTTTCACGATTTTGCGACCACAGAAATGAACGCAAAATCAAGGGAACGCCAGAATATTCGTAGGAGCTTGCAATTTTTTAAAATTACCGCAGATTTTCCACAAATTTAGGCAAGACACGTCAGGTGACATCATCACGACTACAACATAACTACAGCTAAAAGGCCTCATTTACCAACAAACATCACTGTGAAAGACAACAATTTAGTGCAGTTGGAATTTGGCCCATTCATGTAGCGTTCTGCAAAATTTTGAAAAAAGACGCAGTAAAATCACGCATTATTGGCCGCAACAATCACAAGAAAAACTCCACGAAACCCTGTAGGAACTGCAAAAGTTCCTGAAGAATGTTGACAAGTTATAATTACAAGTAGGAGGTTCAGGAACAATTCTAAAACCTAAGTCTTAACCTAGTTATTAAGCAGTTTGCTGCAATTGCTTATTTTACTTCTTTCAATATATTGGGACAGAACTGATTTCTGAGAATGAACTCTCGACAATTCAGGTTGAAAAAAAATGGTTGGAAATTCTGTGGGGGAAAACACACTGGATGCTAAATATTTAGCAGAATTGTCTGTTGCTTTTTTAAAATCTGTTACCGCTTTGTTTTCTTATCAAAATGTTCAAAAATTTACTTTCAAAAAAGGTGAAACCAGACCCGGGACATTGATTCAGTAACATGATCTTCTTTCAAGCATCACAAATTCAGGCTCAGATTCTGATTTAACTCCATATCTGACTTTTCTAACCATTAATCTTTCGATAAAAAAATACTATGTAGGTTTAAAGGAAAATAGTCTAGCAAAATTAGCGAACTATTTAACATTAGGAATGCAATTAAACGCAAAGCGTGAAACAGAACCAACAGAACGATCATGTGATGCCGGCGTTATATAACAGCTGTTGTGTATAGAAAAACATCTGAGGAGAGAAGATGAGACAAGAGGAAGGATATGCCTCAAGGAATCAAGCTGAATCATAGCACAAATCCAAACTGCACTCAACAAACTGGCCACAGCATCTAAAGTGACTCGTTTATTCCTGAATCCGACGCACATTTTTTCCTTAGGCTGGGGCCTTTGTGGTTTCCATGGGAAGTTTATGTGAGACACCAGGATCTCTCACTGCCCACAGATGAGTTTCTCATGTGTTTCGTTCTGCAGGAATATTCTAGCACTCTGGTCAGTACCTCTCTCAAACCTCAGCCGAGCTTCCACCTTGAAAAAAAAAAAAAGAACACACCCCTACTGGACGTCTATAGTCTTCAGATTCTGTGTGAAAATGACCCAATGAGTGGGGAATCCCGGGGCACCCTCGGTGATGCCGACACTCGAGAATGACATTTCTTTCATCAGAGGTTTAGCTCTGCTCAAAGGAAGCCATTGTGCTCCTCAGAGAGAATTTCAATTACACGATGCCGCATGGGGGAGTTAAATGAGGCAGGTTGCTATAGGGTTTACTTAGGCTCCATGCCATGCTCTCAGTCCGTCCCTGAAAAAGTAAGTGCACGCTGTCAATGTTCTCCATTCTGCCGCGCTCTTGAAAGGCGCTCAAAAGGGGAAAGAGGCCTAGCTGGAAGGGTGCCGGCCCTTAAAATGCTGGAAGATTCCTTCATCTCCTCACAGGGGAGCTTTGGAGGTCACTGCAGAGGCTGTTTTTTGTTTTGTTTTTTTGTTTTGTTTTTTGTTTTTTTGTTTTTTACAAAAAATGCTAATGCCGTAAAACAAAAATGTTGCCGTTACTAAGAAGGTATTAAAGCTAGCGAAGAATGGTTAGCATTATCGAATCTGAGCAAACAGGTCCCGCCTAACTCCTATTCAACTCTCGTTGCCCACATTAGCATTTTTGGTGTCAAGGATTACTTCAAGTATTCTCCACAACTTAGTACCCTAAGATAAGTCCCCTCGACTATTCTCAGCCATAACAATTGAAGTGTTCAACCACCGAATTCTAGTTTACTGATCGGGATACGCCTAAGTGCTTTGGTACGATCTCTAGTAAAGATAAATAATAGCAGTACTCAGGAACTCTTCAACTAATTGGCTACATGGTTAATTAAAAATGTTAAGCTGTTAAGAGTAGAGTTTTCTACTTACAAGAGATGACATTTATTAATCTGTTCTGTGGGATAATATAAACATCTGTTGACATTTTAGCTTTGTAATTAATATACCGCAGTAGGAATAAATGACACAATAATTAATTACCATCTAGGCATTAATTAACAATTTACATCCTTCATTATTTTTTTTCATCGTTCATCTTCAGTAAGTGCTTTATCATGACCAGTGATGTGTCGGATCTGGAGCGTGTCCCAGGAACACTGGACGCAAGGTGGGAATACACCCTGGTTAAGACGCCAAGTCCATCTCACACAAACTCATTCAGACTTAGGGGTAGTTTGGGGTAAACGATCCAACGGCATGCTTAAGGGAGGCCGGAGGAAACCGAAGAACCAAGAGGAAACCCACACGAGGAAAATATGAGAAACTCCTCACAGCTCAGGATGGAACCAGGAACTCTGGAGCTGTGATGTGCCGATGCTAAGAGAAGAAATATATGAAACAGTATGCTGGTGTTTTCCCAACAGAGAACGTTCAATATTTAAACGGTTCTAAGAAAGTTAGGCTCAAACACTGACTGAAAATGTCTGCTCTAATAATGGTCTGAACATTTCTTCCTTACGTGAAATAAGATATCTCAATTTCACGTGATTATGTAAATATTCTGTGATAATTTGATCACAGTATCAATGATTACAGTAGTCTGTGTAAAACATGTTTTAAAAAATGCAGTTAAGCATGCTATGGCCTGAAATTGCCATAGAATCTCAACACGTGACATGATTGAATAATATGTGAGAAATAATATCACATGTCCGATATGTGAATAAAAAAGATATGATGAATTGTGTAAAAAAAAAAAAAAATTCACATGTGAAAAGAAATGAATTGTGTAAATATATGAAAATAAAACGAACATTTTTTTTTTTTCAGGATTGTATTTGAAAACGAACGAATCTGCATGTGAAGAGAAATGAATTGTGTCGGGGGGGGGGGTGGGGGGGATCACATGTGAAATGTGAATCATTTAAAAAAAAAATAAATAAATAAATGAATTGTGTGAAAACCATCTGAAAATAAATGGATTGTGTGAACAAAAAATAATCATGTGAAAATAATTGAATCAATGTGAGAAAAAAATGTCAATATAAATGAATCATTTAAAAAAAAATAATAAACTCTAGGAAAATAAATGAATCGTGAAAAAGTCAGGTGATAATAAATTAACCAATGTGAGAAATTGTGAATATAATGTAAATGAATCATGTAAACAAAACCTCATAAAATAAATGGATTGTGAAAAAAAACGTGAAAATAAATGAATCATGTAAAGAATCAAATGTGAAAATAAATGAATTATGTAGAAAAAAATCACGTGAAATAAATGAATAATTAAAAAAAAAAACAGGTGAAAATAAATACAATTATGTAAAGAATCAAATGTTAAAAAAGAGCCATGTGGGGGTAAAATGTGAAAAGGATTCATTTGGGAAAAAATGAATGGAAAATAAATGAATTGGGTGAAAATGAATGATTCACATAAAGAATCAAATGTGAAAATGAGTGATGTGGACAGAAATCACAAGTGAAAAGAAATTAATCTTTTTTTTTTTTTTTAAAGGTGAAGATAAATAAAATGATGTAAAGAATCAAATGTGAAAAAAGAGCCATGTGGGGGAAAAAATAAATAGAATTAACGAGTGGAAAATAAATGAATCATGTAGAAGTCAGGGGAAAATAAATGAATTATGCAAAGAATCAAACGTGAAATGAATCATGAAAAATTCTACTTGTAAAAAACTTATTAATCGTAAAAATCAGGTGAAAACAAACACATGAAAGTAAGTGAATCAATGTAAAAAAAAAAGGTGAAAAATAAATGATTCATGGGGAAAAATCATGTGAAAATAACTGAATGGTATAATAATCATTTGAAAATAAATGAGTCGTGTAAAATTCATATGAAAAATTAATCATGTGAGGAATTGAATCGTTTGGAGAAATCATATGTGAAAATAAATGAATCGGTAAAAAAAAAAAATAGTGAATAAATAAACTGTATGGAAAAAAATTGAAAAATTACATGAAGTGTGAAGTGTCTAAATACCAAATGAGAATCATGTGATTATTCAGACATGAAGTTTTTGTGTCTTTTCTGTAAGGGCAGTTAGACACGAACATTAGAAAGTTTAGTGTTAATGCTCCTACAACTGGAACACTTTATAAACTTGACAAATAGAACATTCTAGAAACCCAAAGTCCACAGAACCTCTGCTTTAAAAAAAAAAAAAGAAAAAAGAAAAAAAAGAAAATCATTCTCCTAATGTAAAACTGCTCCTCAACAGTGAACTGGGTCACCAGCATGTCCTTCCTATTCACTACAGTGTCCAACATCTGTTGTTTAGATTTGGCTCGGCAGGTACGGGTCTCACCTTGCCCCGGTCTGAGCTCCAGGAAAAAAATAGCCTCAGGTGAAAATGTCAGCAAATCCTTCGTTCCCATTCCCAGAATGCCCCAGCAGAAATGATTGATGTCATCAGGGAGAGCGAAAGCAAAACTGTGGCTGGTGTGATTATGCCGTTCCCTGAGCTGGATAAATCAAGCACGGAGACAGACGGATGACAGACAGCCCTCGCATGCTGAGCAAAGGTCACGAGGCAGGGGTGGAAAACACAGCAAAACTCTTTGACTCCATCCTGAGAGCAGTTTTTGCTTATAGAGGAGGAGGAGTTCCGTGGAGAACGATTTCCCATACACCTTGGGAAGTGTGTCGTTGTGGACCACACAGGAAGTGTAAAGAGCTTCACCACCTGCTGCCTCGTCCTTCTTCTCTGCTGCATCAGCACTGTCATGTACAAAATGTAATAGTATACTGCACTCTGTTTGACTTTATTCATTTTTATCCTGGTCAGGGTCATCATTAATCTGGAGCCGATTCCCGAGAAACACTGGGTGTGAGACGGGAATACACCCCGGAGTGATAGGGAGTCAGTCCATCACATAACACTATGGGAATTCTTTTATAGACATGAAACTATACCATCATTTTATCCATAGAGTGGCAGATAATTTTCTTCTTTCTAGAAATAAAAACACTTAAAATGATCAAAATTGTCTGCCAGGAAAACAAAACTATTTGAAGCTTAAAATTATTATTATTATTATTATTTTAAAAAGCGCCTAGAAATAGGTTTAATAATCTTATATTTGGTTTATTTCAATTATATACTAGGAAATACTCAATACATTCGACTACATTCAATATACTGTATATATTTTTTAACTCCATTTTTGGAAGGAGTCTCCAGTGTCAGTGTTTTGTAACAGTCAGAGGTACAGGGTTCCCACTCTAAGTCAAATGTAAAAATTCCCTGACTTTTCCCTGACCAAAATTTAGAATTTCCATGACCTACTGTATCGTGTCATCGTGTCACATTCAGCAAATGAGCACGTTGTAACAAATAGAAAAAAGAAAAGACTTTCTTCACACACACACACATTATATATACACATTATACATATATTATATATACATTATATACATATATTATTTTTTTAAATTTTAAATTTTAGCTAATAAATTTGACAAATTTACAAACAAAATTCCCTGATATTCCCTGACTTTAACCTCAAAATGATAAAATTCCCTGACTTTCCATGACTGCAATAGGCTTTATTAAAATTCCATGACATTCCAGAAATTCCGTGACCCGTGGGAACCCTAGATGGAGGTGACGTTGGACCTTTACGTTTTCCGACGCAGGAAATCCGTCACGATGGAGCGCTTTGCGTTTTCACAGGTATAATATGACTGCTATGACTTAAGTAGCAAATAATTTGTTCCGCAGACATTCCACAACATTAAATGTAACTGTAAACGGATAAAAGTACATGTTCTTTTTAAGTAAATAAAAAAAAAAAGCCATGATTGGCAAACCGTTGTGGTATAAGATGAATAAAAAACTTCAGGAAGTGCTGCTACAGAAAACTAATCAGCTTCAGGGTGGTAAGAGTTACGCCGCTTCATGTCAAGCTATATCACACCATCACACTCCTAATATATTTTATTTCTTATATATATATATATATATAGAGAGAGAGAGAGAGAGAGAGAGAGAGAGAGAGAGAGTCTAAATACATTGGAAGAGGTTTCTTGAGAAACAGGATATTTTGAATGTAAGTCCTTCATCACCTGCACAAAGAAAGTGTATCTGAAGCTGTAGGAGATGAAACCAATTCATATGCAAGTTTTACCCCGACAGAACTGAATGAGTAATGACTCCTGCAATTAACGTTAGCGGTGTTGAACGAGTAGACGTGTTCCTAGCCGAAGTTACATTCCTACACCAAACACGCCGACCGAGAGAGTGAATACATATACATGTGTCATACAGACAGAAATAACTACTTTTGAAATATGCCGTCTCAGGAGGGGCGTATAAATAAATGCTCTCCAGGCCCAGACAGGTGTCCTCACAGCTGGAGACCGCAGGCTGCATGCCTGAAAGATAGATTTGCTGCTCAACCTGGCTACCAAGCCAACAGCCGCTCGCAATTTACGGGTCGCAGTATGTTTCCATTTCACTTTAAATCAGAGTGACCCTCGGCTATTTATAGGCTGTGTATGTGGACGTTCAATGTGTGTGTGTGTGTGTGTGTGTGTGTGTGATGCTGGGTATGTTTGAGGATCACTGCTTCAACATGCAAATACGCACCGAAATCTGCTGTATCACTTCAAAGCTTGTTTCATTCACACCCCTTAACGTTCTGCTTCAGATTTGATCCACATGCCATGCATCGCAGCTCTGGAATCCACCAACCTAGCGCTCACGATCAAAGCCTAAAGTCTGAGCTGACAAAATTATCGAACGGCTTCGCCAGCCAAATTGCATTTGACCACTTGCGTAAATATTTTCGCTGTAAGATCGTGCTGTTCTTGGAGGCTCTGAAGCGCTTCCACGTTCTGTATATGTACTGTAGATGAGTCAAATGCCGTCAAATGACTTATGACTTTTCCACTGAACGTGCCGCAGTGTTTCAGGGTCTTATATTACTACACAGGGTTAACACCCTGGCTAATTCTCTAACGCCTCAGCCTACAGGCAACAACATACTGGACAATCTCCATTACAAACAACATCCACATGTACACGACGTAAATATGGTGGCCCTTGGGCGCACACATTATCGACAGATTCAGGCAGGCTCAAAAAAAAGGCAACAACATCATTACAGTGTGGAAAAACTGATGATATTTTAGGTCATATTTACGCAGATATATAGAAAATTCCAACGGGTTCACAAACTTTCAAGCAGCACTGTGCTGTATAGGTGCTTCTGGGCCAACTGTCATATTTTTTTTCCAACATACAGATTTTGCTATATGCAAAAATTGGACTATATATATATATATATATATATTTGAAAATGAATAATTCTGATGTAAATATTCTCTAATAACTTGTTTGCATACTCATGTATAACTGCCTCTATCTTCTAAGCAGCTTTTGAATCCTCCCAGTTGTAATAATTGTAATAACTCCCCTTGCCATCACTCATAGCTGTCTTGTTGTCCATCCATCCATCCATATTCTATACCGCTTACTCCTTTTCAGGGTCACGGGGAACCTGGAGCCTATCCCAGGGAGCATCGGGCACAGGGTGGGGTACACACTGGACAGGGTGCCAATCCATCGCAGGGCACAATCACATACACACTCACACACCCATTCATACACTACGGACACTTTGGACATGCCAATCAGCCTACCATGCATGTCTTTGGACTGGGGGAGGAAACCGGAGTACCCGGAGGAAACCCCCGCAGCACGGGGGAGAACATTCAAACTCCGCACACACAGGGCCCCGGTGGGAATCGAACCCCCCGACCCTGGAGGTGTGAGGCGAACGTGCTAACCACTAAGCCACCGTGCGCCCCTGTCTTGTTGTCTGATAAATATTTAAAAAAATAATAAATCTTTGTTTTAAAAACCATGTCATTTAGCATTAGCTCTGTTCACTGTACCTTGACTCATGAGCAAAGTGTAGCAAGCAAAGCGAAAGGAGGCGCCCTTGTCATAGTACTCAGTGCTCGCAGAACTGAACTGCTCTCACACACGACAGTTTCTCCGCACTCTCACCTCACTGCTTCACACTCACAAATTCCTTGGTACGTGAGCAATTCATGGCACCTTGCGCTCATTTTTAATGACCACACTAACTGATAATGCTTCGCATGCTCAAGTTCGCCATCCTTATGCTCTCTATTAAAGATAAGCCAAAAGATGTTTAACAGGTTACTTGTAACTTAAAAAGACGTTATATTTTCTCCTCTTATTTTGATTTGAGTAGCATCTTGGAAGCCGTTTATGTTTTTTTTTTAATCTACAAATGCTTAATGAGTCACTGATTTACACCCATACATACATACGTAAACTTTTAACACTGTTTACACTAGTGTGTCCACACTGGTGTTTCCGCTGTGTTTCAGAAGCGATCTCCGTCCACACTACACGACCGAATATGCATGTCACATGACCATTCATGCACACTGGGTATGCGCATACAAGTGTAAACAGGAAGTTGGTTGCTAGTCCAAACCGGCGGTCCGTGTAGGGCTTACGCCACTTGAAATGAGATATGTTGGCGATCGCTCTAATCGTAGCTCGCCGCTTGGGCATGTAGGCAGCTGCAGTGTTATAACATACAGAATTGAACTGCACAATGGCTGCTAAGAATGACGACTAAGCCAGCAAAGCTTGCGGTTCAGTCTCCGTGTTGTTGTGTATATGATCAAGGTAGCGTAATGGTCATGTGGTAGGGGCTTGACGAATCATGGAAGGCTAAGCAATGATCCAGAAGACCCAATCAGAGGGCGAATGTGGGCGGAGCCACGCCTTCGTTTCTAAAAGTCTTCGTTTTGGTCTGTTTACACTGAAACGCGAGCCCGGAGTTTTCAAACTAAAACGGGGTCTCCGGCGTTTCAGAAAGTCTCCGTTTTCGAGGGTCGAAAACGCCGGAGTAGTGTAGACGACAGGCGTAACCGTAGCAACAGTTATGCGTTTAAAAACGAAAACGCACTCGTGTAAACAGGGCCTTACACACACGGTGCAAGCTTGTTTAATATTCCTAAGTAGTAAGTAAACACTTGACATAAGGAAGCTTTTCACCCGGCTTGAGAAAGCAAACGTTAATTCAGAGTGGACACGGCGCATGAAAAAGATCCTTCAGAAGAATCCTTCACACCGCACCGTATCCATTTTCAAATGGTCACCTCTGGCCCTTGCCAGCACACATGTGAGCACCACACACACACACACACACACACAAACGTAATAGTGAGTCTGTCGCATGACTGTGTCTTCTGAGAATGCGGTCTTGTGCGAAACTGAACGTTTATTATAACAAGGGCTAGGATTCAGTCTAATGAAACCTTTAATGATCTATAAATAAGGTCAACTGGAGCCAGCGTTTAAGAGCAGGGCCGTCTGAGAGATGATTGAGAACTTCTGTTAGCACTTCAGACTGTTGTTCTAACTTCTCTGAGTGACACTGGGACGACAGCAGCTCGCTGTCACGTTACTCGCTTTGCGTCTGAATTGTAAACTTTGAAACGATTCATTGTCTGGCGTTCATGTAAAGAAAGAACGCCATTATATCAACGCTATTATATCAGTTTGTTAATAGCGTTGTTAAGCGTTGCCATGAGAAGGCAGTAGCTCTGACAGAGCAAACGACTGCGGTGGCCATCTTGAGAATGCATAGTTAACAGCAGTTATAAATCAGCCTCAAGGCATGTTGGGTGTCCATTCATCCATCCATTTTCTGTACCACTTATCCTATACAGCGTTGTGGAGAGCCTGGAACCAATCCCAGGGGACTCAAGGGGCACAAGGCAGGGGGGCACCCTGGATTGGGTGGCAACCCATTGCAGGGCACAATCACACACACATTCACACACTATGAACAATTTGGAAATGCAAATCAGCCTACAGCACATGTCTTTGGACTGGTGGAGAAAACAAGAGTACCGGAGGAAACCCACAAATCACGGGGAGAACGTACAAACTCCACACACACAGGGCGGAGCTGTGAGGCATGCGTCCTAACTACCAAGCCAGTCAGGTGTCCATTTGCTTCTTACATTTTGGACTGGAGTGCCAAGGGTAATATATGTGGCACTCTGGGAAAACATTTGATTTTAACATTGTCAACAATTTATTTATTTTTTTAATTTTCTACTTATATAGTTCTGAGAAATGTAATATTTGGTATTTATACAGCTTTTGTTTATGTTCACTATGGCATGTAAGCAATAGCGAGGTCGAAGTTGAGACGTACTGCATTAGCAAAGGACACTGGTTTATTTTTTTTTCAAGCCATGCTTTGGCAGAAAATCTAGGCAAGGTTAGAAATATAAAATAATAATAATAATAATAATAATAATAATAATAATAATAATAATAATGATAATAATAATAATAATAATAATAATAATAATAATGCCACTACAAAGTTGTAATTACGAGTGGGGAAACTTGGGATTTTCTCTCAGAGTTTCCGAGTTGATGGCGTGCCAGTAAGAAAACACGGTGGAACTAATGGATGCGATGTCTGTAGTTGAAGATAAATTTGTTGAAATTGAATGTTTACTCGTCTCAGAGGCAGACTTCTGGGGAACATGAGAGCACAATAAATGTATAGTTTCTTGAAGTAGAGGTGTCAGAGTGTGTTATTGCCAGATATTTTAGTCAAAATCCCTAACATCTGACAGGTTTTCCCCTGAACCCTTCACGTCTAGATCTCAACAAAAAACTTTTCCATGAATTTCTGCCTCAAACCCGGTGCGTTATTTTGATTCTAATCTATAAACAAGAACAAATCTTCATAACATAGCTGAACATAATGGATTGGGCCATCTCGCTAATGGCTACAATTATGTAAATTTAATGAAAGTTTTCTTGATAGAACAATAGGGTAGATCATAACGATCTTTCATTTGTATCGGAATTAATGCGTACCGTACAAAGATACTGACAAGATCTGCTTCATCCTGGAAGCTTCTGCTCATCAGTATTGGGGTGTAACCGCAGAACACTCTGCCATCCATTATACCGAGACAGTGAGAGAGAAAGAAGTAGAGAGAGCAAGCGAGAACCGCATAAAGACTAATTTCCACCACCTGTGCTCCGGAGCTGTGCACATTCTTTCTGTGTGACACGCGGCGCTCAGATAATTCCTGCTATGCAAATGTTTTTTGTTAAAACGAAATTAGCATCCTTGGATTGCAGAAACCTGGATGGAACAAGAAAGGAAGTTTCAAAGGGGGAAGAAAAGAGAAGCGAAATGAATGATGGAGTCTTCTTGCATAGCCACCTTTTCCCTATTACACATAAGCATGGGCTTGATAATTAAAGTCATGCACTGATGGGATCTGGCACTTATTCTGCCACCGTGCAGCTTGTTTGCACTCTGTCATTTTAGCACTTTGGAAGTGTTTGTGTGGTTGAGCTACAGTTAAAATGGATGAGGGTTTTGTGGTGGTCGGTAATGAAACCTGGACTGATATTGTAGGAGTCGGGGAGGAAAAGTATAAATGGCTAATGTGATCTGGCCTTGTTTTCTATCTAATGCGTCGAGAAGTGTATCCCAGCTGTTCGGTTTCAGTCTCCAGACATACGGCAGACTGTGACCTTGAGCTCAGAGTGG
The DNA here is from genome assembly GCF_023375685.1 of Ictalurus furcatus. Taxonomy (NCBI): domain Eukaryota; kingdom Metazoa; phylum Chordata; class Actinopteri; order Siluriformes; family Ictaluridae; genus Ictalurus; species Ictalurus furcatus. The sequence goes on along the minus strand of NC_071267.1, from coordinate 24,489,605 downwards.
CGATTTATACAGTATAACGTTGATCTTGGAGCTATGCCTGAATCCTTCTTCCTGCCTGCGAGACACAAGCTTTATAGATCCACTACGCCCATTAAGTACAAGGAGATATGCTATTCCTACATGATTTACAGCAGTAAAATTTATAACTGAAAAATCTGCTATTTTCTTTATATTATGGCAGCGGGCCACACGGTGGCTTAGTGGTTAGCACGTTCGCCTCACACCTCCAGGTTCGATTCTCGTGTGCTGCGGGGGTTTCCTCCGGGTACTCCGGTTTCCTTCCCCAGTCCAAAGATTATTAAAGCTGATTGGCATGTCCAAAGCGTCCATAGTGTATGAATGCGTGTGTGATTGTGTATGTGAAGGATTGCCACATTATCCAGAGTGAAATCCTCCGTGTGCCCCATGCTCCATGGGATAGACTCCAGGTTCCCTGCAACCCTGTAGGATAAGCAGTATAGAAAATGGATGGATCATGGCAGTGCCAAATCCTTGATTCTGATTGGTCCTATTAGTTTTCTATAACAGCAGCTCTAACAATAGTTTACTGATATTGTTGCTATTATTTCTGTGTTATATTAATGCACTCGTTTCTGTAGTAACAAATAATACACAGACTTGTATGGTGGATGCCCCACATAAATATAATTTTTTTTTTAAATGTAGTCATTAATATAATGACATTTATTTAACATTTTTGGAAGGAGTCTCTAGTGTTTTTTCCACCACAGGGACGAAGGATTTTGCACGTTACTATTTTTTTTTTTTTTTTTTTTTTTGTCTTATTAACGCCAAGAGTGAGGAAAAAAAATAGAGGGTGGTCAGATAACTAACTTGTTACATGGACTTCCTGCAGCATTAAACACAGCTATAAATGGATAAAAAGTGGTAACTTTCCAATAACATCAAATCCCAAAGTGTTTACATCTTTATTTATCCAACAGAGACGTATTCTATGGCATGTTATTGGTATGTGATGTGTTTTTAGGTTGTTAAAATGGTATCAAATATGTTTTTATAGACATTGTATTCTTTGGTTCAAGGAAAAAAAAAAAAAAAAAAAAAAAATGGCCGCACTCCTTAAAGTCTTGTGGAAAGTTCTAGGAGACAAATGGCTTTCCAGCAGTTGGGTTGCGTGTCTCGAAATCAATATGCTACATTTCAGATGTATAAAATGAGGTTATAGAGTAAAAACAAATGGCATTGTGGTTCTCAGAATGAGGAGGATAATGTTTTGCTTGTCTGCTTTTATTGATCAGAAATGATCTCAATTCCTAACCAATAAATGTCAGAGCCACTCGGAGCGGGACTTCAATAAAGTCACTCGTTCACACGAAGGAATCTGAAGGAATCTCTGCAGATCCGATTTTCTTCAGAGAGGACAACCAGCAACATGTGTTTTCCTTCCTAAGTATTTCTGTGGTATTATTGTTTTCTTTGACTTTCCACGTTGCGTCTACCCTTACAATAACAAAAGGGGCATTCTTGGGAAAATGAATGGGAACGTGTTCTCGCTGGACCAGTGCCATTACATGGCAATTTGTTTCTGATTTTTCATAAATCTTAAGTGAAATGAAGAATTAAACTCTGCGAAGCTGGAAAGAAATAATCCGATATAGATATGGACCAATTGGCCTTTTCGCAAGACTGCAGTCTGATGGTGTCTCTGGAACCATTCAACTCTTGCTCTGAATTATGTACAATTCTGTAAAGATGCTTCAGGATTTACAGCACCGAGACAAGTACAGAGTGCGGTGGGACCGCATTCTCGTCCGGGCCTCAGGCCACCACTGGAACACAGATTTACAACATCAGTGACATACCTGATTACTTTCGGACACCGAGGAGAATTGGGCAGTGTTTTCCCCTCTGCCTGTCCATCTTTTACAGCAGGGTTGGACAGTAGATGAACGGTCTCATCTGTTCCCACATGCAAGAAGAGAGTCTAGGTCTGAATATGGGTCTGTATGTCTTGTTTCAACAAGACAAACTGATGGACACCGATAGTAGAACCAACATAGACGAGTCCAGCTTGATAAATAACAGAGAAAGGCTGACGGGAAAGACATTTTTAGGGAGGACAAATATTGCATATCCTAGCCATGTCTATAGAAACATGAGGAAGCCTGCGGAAGCCTCTCGACTCCTTTCTTCTTATGACAAAGCCTTCCGTACTATAATTTTACAGCCAAACCATGGACACATGGAGGGAATCCAAACCCAGCGCACCCTGTGTAAAAGACAGTCAGTCCCCATTGACCTCACACGGGCATGTAGATTTCCTGAATATCATTCAGACTTGCAGCAAACGACACACATTTCCACTCATTTCACAATTGCAAGTCCAGACAAAACAACCTGTCAGACAAATACGTTCGAGATGTTTGAGTAGCAACAACGTTGTAGGAGGTCTAGGATGGAAGTGGACAGCGAGTCTTTTTTTTTTCTTTTCTTTTCTTAAAAAGGGGTTCTTAAAGTTTCCTTCCATATCGTGCAGAGATCAAAAACCACAGATCCAAGTTTACATAACAGGAGGAGAAGAAATGCTTAATGAATCCAGCAGGCCTCAAAATATTCCTTCTCTCCACCCATCCTTTGGCATTCTTTCTAGTGTCTCTGCCTGCCTCCCTTCCTCGAAAGGACACATAAAGTCTCATGGCCTTTGCATTTGACGCAAAGTTCATCTTGGTGACATAAACCAGATGGACACTCCATATTGTGGTTTCTCACAGACCACATGGCTGCTTCCTCCACCCAGGGTCTGCTTGCTGGCAACTGGGAGGCGACTCGGTCTCATTTGTCTCCTTGAAACTCGGATGGGACTTTTGGTGAAAGGGACGGCTTAGCGAGATTGATGATGCGTGGCCAATTACTGGCTTAGCCTCTGAGTTTCAAAAAGAAAGAAGGAGCTTTAGATGTAAACATACTTTAGGTTGTGATGAAGGAAGGGAATACCTATGGGGCAATGAAGTAGAAGTGCCTACACAGAGTTCTCCATCGGATGATATCCAGGACTGACGTTCCTGCAATCTGTTCCCAAAATGCTGATCTGGGATATGGTTGATGTTGATGTATCAGCACACTTTTTGTTATTTTCTTCACTGGTTTGGTCAAGGGTTGGTGGAACATCTTTACGATTAGTTTAAATTCCTTGGAGCAGTTGCAGATGGGTTTTTTGTTTTTTTTTTCTACTGAATCTCTGAAGATCTAGACAATCCCTTTAACCAATTCCATTCAGTTGGCTGATCCCAGTATTCTGCTCTGGTGCCATCCGGGTGCGAAGGGAGGGGGATTTGGGACACTCGGCGGTTGACAGGCATTTGGGGCGCCAGCCTGTAACTTGTTAACCAAACTCTGACAACAAGAATGTTGCCCTTGAAAATCAATTATAAACATAGGAGTGTCACCACAACTGTTCCTGGCACTGTCTGTCTAGGCATGCCTTTTTGACCCCCCCCCCCCCTCTCTCTCTCTCTCTCTCTCTCTGTCTCTTTCTCTCTCTCTCTCTCTCTCTCTCTCTCTCTCTCTCTCTCTCTCTCTCAACTGCTGCAGTTCATATGGCTATCACTCCAAGAATTAATTCTCCTGCTGAAACCCACCAGGACACAGCACGTAAATCAGCAAGGGTGATGACAGGTCATGGTGCCTTCGCTTGTTGCGGACGGTCAGTTTATGGGAGCAGTTGTGTAGTTTTTCATTGTGACTGCTTAGCACTATCCGCCTGTGCCGGACCGTAATAAAAAATGCCACTGCCAAACTTTAAGAGGAATGCAGAGCCTGGTTCACTCTTAGTGATGTCTATTAATGGCACTTCAGACTTCAACTGGTACAACCCAGCGCCTGGAGTTACTCTCAATTGTTTCAGTATGTCACCTTTACACAACCTTTACACCAGTGCCCGAGTCTGGTGTTTACATTAAAAAGTAAAGGCAAATTCCAGGCAGACGAGATCTGTTTCTTTTTTTTTTTTTTTTTTTTCTTCTCTTTGCACTGAACTAATTTCTCTGCAACTCAGAAAACTGCAGAGAATTTAAACATGGACTTGGACATCAGTCCCACTAACAAGCACTTTTCCCATCCGGCAAGGACTGTGGTTTTTCATCTTTTATGAAAGTCATTTCGAAAGTTTAAAGTGAAAACACACATAGAAGCTGAGCTGCTGGTGGATTTACCTGATGTGTGAAGTTTCTCACTCAGCCAGTAAAGCTAAAAAAACGAAAGCGATTTTGCTTACAGAGTTTGTATAGTTCATATCAGTGACTTTTATACATCTATACTATGTAAATCCATGCTTTATTTTTTAGACTTTTATCTTAATGTTGTATTTTGTCAGCTACAGATTTTTCTTTTAAAACTCCCCAAATACAGCATCCATCTTCTATACCGCTTATCCTTTTCAGGGTCACGGGGAAACCTGGAGCCTATCCCAGGGAGCATTGGGCACAAGGCGGGGTACACCCTGGACAGGGTGCCAATCCATCGCATGGCACAATCACATACACACTCACACGCCCATTCATACACTACAGACACGCCAGTCAGCCTACAATGCATGTCTTTGGACTGGGGGAGGAAACCGGAGTACGCGGAGGAAACCCCCGCAGCACGGGGAGAACATGCAAACTCCGCACACACATGGGCACGGCGGGAATCGAACCCCCGACTCTGAAGGTGTGCAGCGACCGTGCTAACCACTAAGCCACCGTGCGCCCCAGTAATTCGTGATGAACGGATTTTAACGGTTACCGATATTCTGTTTATTGTCCGTTTGCTCAAAAGACTTGTTTTCAATGAGCCAAGTCATTCCACACTCGAGTTCATCTGTCTTAACGTCAGACCTTTATGTAGGAGTAGTTCTTTAATAACTTTTTGTAGTAGATTTGACTTTGTGCAAAATATGCCCTTGTCATATATGCGAATGAAGTTCTGAATGCAATCTGTGAACTGAAGATACTTTTGTTTTTGAGTATAATTTTGTATTGTGTAAATTTCTTGATCTGTTGTTCCATTTGCATATTGTCGTGCTTGTCATGCAACTTTTAAGAGAAAATGGTTGAAATACGAAAAAAAAGATGTATACCTTCAACAAGTTTTATTAGGATCGGATTGCCTTAAAAGAAGGCAAAGCAAAAATGTATATATATATTTCCATTTAATAAAATTGCAACGAATTCTATCAATATATTGAAATGACTGGATTTACGAATACAAATATTTACATATTCATCCGACATACATAGTTACTTTAAGTTGTTACTGATATCGTGCATGTATGCTTCAATTAGAAATCTTCAAATGTAGCTGAAAGCAGTAACCCTCAGCTGACCCCCCAACCCAAACACACACAAAGGAGTGTTTACTGTCATTTTTCAAGATGATGTGATGAAAGAGCCACATGATGAGACCACCACAGCGACGGATGTTGAACAGACCTTCTCAGTGCCTCCATATTGTTCTACAGTCCCGTCTTTCACGATGCATCCATCTGTTGCTTGCATTGTCTCTGTGCTGAGGACATATGATGTGAAGGCATGTCTCAGTTTATGACCTCTGCTCATCTTTAGTCCTCTTCTGCTGAAGCATCTCATTCAATTATCACACTCCTTCATCACACAATAGACTTTATTGCTGCACACCTCACAGACCTGAGGATCTGGAGTTGGAAATGTGCATTGGTTTAGTTTCCCTGGTGACTGATGGTTGTTTAAAAAGCTCATAGCAGGGTGTCTGAATGTTGCCTTGGTGTTGTGTTGCAAGTCATTTCTTTGAGATGAAATTTCACTTAACCCTGCACTTGTAACTCTAAAGTGGTGTGCACTGCCTTTTGATTTCACACAGGCCTTGCTAGACTGGAGAGAATTCTCAATAAGTGGAATACAGAGTGCTATTATGTTCAGGAATGGGTTTTAATTTGTGTCTGGATGCAACAGAAAGCTCCCAAATCTAATCTCAGACCCACTGGAACGTCTGTTTGGAAATATTTATCAATTGTTTTACTAAGTGCATCAAAACTATAGCTGTAAATATTAACCTAAACTATATTTTGCATTCTACTGCAGCAAGAAATAGGGAAAAGTAGCCTATACGACACATTATATACACCTATGACATAGATATAGCTTAACATTGGCTTCTAGATACATTTTATTATTGTGTTTAGTTTAAAAATCCCAACATTTGGGTTTTACAAGATATAGTGTAGAGGTTTGTATTTGTGATCCCATTCCTGAAGGAATTTGAGACTTTTGGCTCATTTGGTCGACACGTTTATCCAAAATAACGTATAACTTTGGATACAACCGAGCAGTTGAGAGCCTTGCTCAAGGACCCAGCCATGCTGCGGGCTGAGATTTGAACTCACAACCTTCTGATCAGTAGCCCAAACCCTTACCCAATGAGTCAGACCGGAATAAAAGAGTTATGGACGATGAATGAATGAAAGCAGTAAATGAATTGTACAGCACTCTGTCAAATACTCAATGCACTCTTCTTAGGTTAATAACCATGGCCGTTCTTCGTATGTTGCAGAGCTGCAAAGTAGCATAGTGGTTGGATTTTAATAGCATGTGGCCACAAACGAATATATATATAGAGACCACAAGATAATACTGAGACCACGAGGTTCTTGAAATCTATTCCATGGCCACAAAATCTGTAAGTCATGGCAGCTATTTTAATATAAAATGAGAGACATGGATAAATCAATAGAATTGTGAAAACAGGAACCTAAAACATGGAGATGATTGATATTATTACACTTTACTGTAGTCTTGGAATGATGCATATAGACATACTGGAGTCAGTGGCATGGATATTGTCAAGTCACAGTAAATAAGTGACTGCATTTCCCATCCTGCACTGCGGCCTACAAACATGGCCGCCATGGACCGCAATTCCCAGAACACTCCCATTCATTCGAATCACACACACATAAAAAGACTGTTTGAACACAGTGACTTTGCGAAGTATTGAGTGTTATCACCATACCGAGCGTTTGTACCCTGTTCCTCGTTTTGTTTCATGTTCTTTGATCTTGTTTCCTGTTTCTCGTTCTCGATTCTTGCCTTACCTCGTTTATGCCTGTTCGCAGATTGCCTGACCCATTGCCTGTTTTTGACCACGCTATTGATTAAATGACTTGGATTTGTCTGCCTGCCTCTCTTTATTAAAAGCTCTTATTTGCACTTGCATCCGTCCTAACCTCCATCACGTTATATACGCGACAGATATACTGACATGTACCCCATGTCACCTTCTCAAAACAAATGGACTTTTCCACATTTCACCCATTCCCACATGACGTTCCTAAAACATGTTAAGTTCATGACAACACAGCGAAATATTACATCGTGGCCTCTAAGTATTCATTTGTGGCTACTCCCTGTTAAAAAATAATAATAATAATAATTACCACCATGTTACTTTAGTAGCTACATAGTGGTTGACCGCCTCCATTAAACCTTACTGAAATACTAGAAAAAAAAACAAAACCCTTACTAAAAGAAATCACATAAAGTTCATAGATGTGATCATAAGTTTTTCACATGTCATTATGTGAGTAATACAGTATGTGGTCACGCATTTAAAACCACCCGAAGGTGCATTTTGATACGTTATGCCCTGAAATAACACGTGACGTCACGTGTACAGCATATGGTCGTGTGAAAAATAAACCCATGAGTCCTAGATGTGAAAAGATAACTTGAGGAAATAATTCATTCATGTAAGTGAATCACTTGTAAAATATGTAGCGTGTGAAAATAAATAAATCAATTCAAAACACACACAAAAAAATCCTTATTTATGAAATTGTACATGCATGTACGTGTATGTGAAAAATACATGTGAAAAAAGGTTAAATAAACAAACAAACAAACAAACAAACGAATGAATAAAAGCCGCACGACATGTGAAGGGTTGAAATTTCACATGTGAAGTTTGTGTCTTTTTCTTCCTGCAACTTTTTTTTACTAGGTCCAGCAGGATTGTCTCTCAATAATATAGTCTCTCTCTTTCTCTCTCTCTCTCTCTCACACACACACACACACACACACACACACGAACATAAACACAAACTTTTTGTTGTGCTTTCCCAACAAACACCCCATTATCCGTCTTTGTGCACAACCTTAGTCGCATCCGTTCACATTGTGCACAATGTCAGCACATTTTCCGTAATGACCCGTAATGCAAACATGCACATGTAAACACACGCGCAAACAGTTTACAAACAGCAGCATTACAAGGACACTCACGAAACATCTGTGCGCTGGAACAGACAGTCGACCGGGCCATTATTCACCTTTTACCCCACAATGAGATCTGATAAATCAAACAATACCTTTCAGCATGCACATCAAAACCTTCCCCCGGAAAGAGGTCAAAGAGGTCAGAGCCGAAATCAAATCTAACCGCCGAGGCTGTAATGGCATTCTGTAGGAGAGCAGGAGCCTGCGGGTTGTTATTGCCCGCTGCTGGGCATCGCTGACATTTATCAGGCCTGCATCTGGATGGGAGCGTGAGATTACTGCGTGTAATCTGACAAGAGCGAAGGGCTGGGCAGGAAGCCTCTGTAATGAACGAGATGAATCAGGGAAATGGGATGTCTCTGCTCCACAGTCTTTTATTCACGACGGAGTTGTCCAGGATCATAAAAGCGCAACTTTGTGTATGTAGTGAGGATATGAAGTAATGCTGTGTGTACCAGATGCAAACAAGCATAAAATGTAAGCATGATTGAGATGTCATATGTGTCCTGCTCATGAATAAACAAATCACTTTAAGAGGAACGTCTGTACGCCTGCTCATTCATGCAGTTATTCAATCAGCCAATCACGTGGCTGCAGTGCAATGCAGATAATACAAGTCCGGGTCAAGAGCTTCAGTTATTGTTCACATCAAACATCTGAACTGAGGAAAATATTATCTCGGTAACTGTGGCATGGTTGTTGGTGCCAGATAGGATGGTTTGTGTATTTCTCCTGTGATTTTCACACAAAACAGGCTTTAGAGTTTGGAGGACAGAGGAGAATGGCCAGACTGGTTTGAGCTACAGCAACTCAAATAAGCACTCTTTACAGAAAACTACATCCTGTCAGTGAAAGAACAGGAATCTGACACCACAGTGGGCACTTTTTCAACAAAACTGGGCTGTTGAAGATTGAAAAAAAAATGTCACCTGATCTTTTTTGATTGGCTGACTTCATGAATGAGCAGCTGTCCAGATGTACAGGTGATTTGATTTGATGATAATTGCAGTAAAGGCAGTAAACAGTTAAAAAAAAAAAACAACCCATATTGCATTACTGTACAGCGATGCAGTCGATCTGATCCTACACACCACGTGAGTGTGTGTCGGCACAGCTGGAGTCCACCAGAAAGACAAAGTCAAAGTAATCAGCAAGCGGACTATTGGCAGCTCTGGCCACCAGCGTGATCACACACATAAATAACTGTTCGCACAGAGGACAGGCAAGGGCAACAAGGCAAAGGGCCAGACATTGAATGAGATGGCAATTTAGAGTTAAACGAATCCCATCCGCGACACAGATTTATTGGCAAGCGACAGCGTTTGTCTGGCAGCCCAGATTTCAGATAACCGCACGATAGGCCACTGTAATGTGGCAATGGATAAAGTGAGAAAGGAAAAGTAACATAGCTGCAAGATCACAACCTTTACATACAGTCGTGTACTGTAGAAACTGCAAGGTGGGTCTTTGGAAACCCAAAAAGCTCACGCATATAACCAAGTGTGCAGATTAAATATACTGGCAATGGAAATGAGTTGGTGTTGTGACTATGAAGGATTGAATCATAGCACGGATCACTGAAAACAGGATTTATAGCCCACTTAAACATTCAGGCTTTGATACAGAACAATTTTAGAGCAGCAATGAAAAAAAAAATAAAATAATAACATTTCTGGTAAATACAAAAAGTTTATGACAGGAAATTCCCCTCAAGCATAATCTCAGACTAAGATCAGGCCCTCAGAAAAAAAAAAAAAAACAACAACAACAACAACAAAAAAAACAACAACAACACCCTTATAAGTAATATCATGTGACCCAAATCCAGTGGTGCTGGCTCTAATAGACTTAAACTCATTGTACACTGTACAAGCACATTCTTTAACAACAACAACAACAACAACAACAACAATGATAATAATAATAATAAATAATAATAATAATAATAATTATTATTATTATTATTATTATTATTATTATTATTATTATTATTATTATTATTATTATTATTATAACCATTACCATAATCATCCACTTTATTTATATAGAACATTTTTCTTTGAGACTAAAATCTCAAATTGCTTTACATATACAGTCATGTGAAAAAAAAATAAGTACACCCTGTGGAAATAATGGATACACTCTATCAAATGGCACATAAAATTTACATTTTGTAGTCACTTTCACAATTTAAATTGACAAAAAAAAATAGATCAATCAGATGTTCAGGATCGGGTGCAAGTGATTGGAACCTGTCTTATTTATACCCCTCTCATATCTAGTGTCTGGTGTTCCCTTTGCTATTGAGGTGTGTGGTGTCATCAAGCCAAGATCTAAAGAGTTCTGTAAGTCCTTCAAAAAAAAAAAAAAAAAAAAAAAAAGGTTGTGCCTATGAGTCTGGAAAAGGATTTAAAAAGATTTCCAAATTATTTGAAATACATCATTCCACTGTAAGGAAAATAACCTACAAATGGTGCAGATTTCAAATGACATAGCAGATTCAGCCCTATGGCAGACGATCTGATGCAAAAAGAAGTCTCCAAGAACCCCAAAATTTCATCACAGGATCTTCTAGAAAGTCTTGCAACTGTTGGTGTAAAAGTGCACACTTCTACAATCAGAAAGAGATTGCACAAATTTGACCTGCATGGGAGACATGCCAGGAAAAAGCCTTTGCAAGACTACAAAGACCAGGCCTTTTGGTATAATGTGCTCTGGACAGACGAATCAAAGATAGAGTTGTTTGGCCACAGTAACAGCAGACATGTTTGGCACAGACCGAAAACAGCCTTTCAGGAGAAGCACCTCATACCAACTGTGAAGCATGGTGGTGGAAATGTTATGGTTTGGGGTTGCTCCGCTGCCTCAGGGACTGGACAGCTTGCATTCATTTATTCAACTATAAATTCTGCATCACATCAGAGAGTGCTTGAAGATAATGTGAGGCCATCTGTCCGAAAGTTGAAGTTGAACCGAAAGTCGAAATTTCAAAAGGATAATGATCCTAAGTACACTAGTAAATCCACCAAGCAATGGCTCAAAAAGAAGAAATTGAGGGTGACAGAATGGCCTAGTCAAAGCCCAGGTTTGAATCCCATTGAAATGTTGTGGGGGGATTTGAAAAGGCCAGTACATGCAATAAAACCCTCAGACATCTTGCAACTGAAAGAATATTTCATGGAAGAGTGGTCCAAAAATTCCAGCAAGCCTGGTGGACAATTATGCAAAAGTCTACAAGAAGGTATTTCTGCTAAAGGGGGCAACACTAGTTTCTGAGGCCAAGGGTGTACTTACTTTTTTCCACAGAAAAATATCACATCTATTGATATTTCTGTTGAATAAATGATTGAAAAAGCTAACTTTCCTTGTGGTTCAAATATACCAACTTTATTAATAGGCACTGTTTTAAAGATGATCAAATGCTTGCTCGTCCAAATATGTCCATGGGATGTACTTATTTTTTCACATGACTGTAGGTTCAGAAATTACTGCAACCCATATTTTTGACAAAATATACTGATGAAACATCCATAAGCTATAAAACATTGCTAATAAAATTCCTTCTATGCTGTGATATGTGCATATATATATATATATATCACTTCATATATATTAGCATTTCATAATAATAACAATAATAATAACAACAATAATAATTAATGAAATAATATTAATACAATTGATTCAGTTTTGCTGTACTGTTTATTTATTTATTTAATTTCATTTTAATATACGTGCTTTATTTTATTTCATATTGCCGGCGTACTTTTTTTTTTTGGTCACGTGACCGGAAGCAACTTTCCCTTCGCGGTCAAAATGGCGGCGTACAGCGCGTGAAGAGGACACCAGCGGTAGCTGGTTAGAACGTGGAGAACATGTTTAAGACGCCATGTAGCCGAGCAGCAGGTGGGGGAGCATCTATATAAAGCGACGGTGTTTATAAACGTGCCGATATTAAGATGTAGCTGTGGGTGGAAACGCTTAAAGGGCTTGTATTGTCGGTTGAGTGTTAGCCGGTTAGCACAGTCTCCATAGTGCTGAGTTAGAATGAAGTTAGCGGTCTAGCTAACGCTAGCTTGCGGTTTGGGGCCGCATCCTAAATGCGTTTCTACCGCGCAGTAGTGCACTATATAGGGCGCTATACGTCATTATTTCATACTCTACCTAGTGCACTTGTTGTAGGAAGTACGGAGTAATTTAGGGTTCAGCCCCAGCTGACCTTACAGCAGGTGTCTTTAGGAGAATTATGACTATTTAAAATATTATAATCCCAGAATTCCTTCATTTATATTAGCTGAAGCATTTATTATGTATTTAATGCTAATGTTAAACAGGGGTATTTTGTCTTATTTGTGGCCGATAAGCTTATTAGCCTAATAGTCAGGATCCAAATCAAAGGTCTTTATTAGCATATGAACAGTGTGGAATCAAATGATTTCCATTTCTGGTAATAACAGGAACAGAGGCATGATCGTGAACAGTGTTCAGATATGGCCTAAGCTCCTGTTAGGACACATGTTTATGTGGATGTGTTTATTTATAGAAAGATTCTTGGTTGCTGCTATGTGGTATCTCTTAAAAATGGGATCTACTCTTGTCGTCGGATATGAGCTTTATGTACAGTTGGGTCCAAAAGTCTGAGAGCACATTTGGAATAAAAAAAAAAGTTGATTGTAAATAAAGTGTTTTTTTTTATATATATATATATATATATAAAGAAGTTTTTGAAATATTCAAACAAAAAGTAAATGTTCAGGATTTTGAGTATTTAATATTCATTATTCTGCACTATTTCTAGGCTTTATTTAAATGTAAGTGTATATGTGATATTGAGTCAGATTATCCTCATGTCTAATCTCTTTTATTGAGGCATATGATCAGAAGACACTCTGATGGAATTGATCAAAAATGGATCCTAAAGTTCTGTACCAGCTCTAGTGATGGGAAGTTCGGATCATTTTACTGACTCGGATCTTTGAATCTTGTTCAGCAAAATGAATGAATCTTTTTTTCGAGTCATTTAGTTCACTTCAGCAGAATCTAATTAAAAATCTCTGTCTGTCTGTCTCTCTCCGTCTGTCTGTCTGTCTCTCTCTCTCCGTCTGTCTGTCTGTCTCTCTCTCTCCGTCTGTCTGTCTCTCTCTCTCCATCCGTCTGTCTGTCTCTCTCTCTCCATCCGTCTGTCTGTCTCTCTCTCTCCATCCGTCTGTCTGTCTCTCTCTCTCCATCCGTCTGTCTGTCTCTCTCTCTCTCCGTCTGTCTGTCTGTCTCTCTCTCTCCGTCCGTCTGTCTGTCTCTCTCTCTCTCCGTCTGTCTGTCTGTCTCTCTCTCTCCGTCCGTCTGTCTGTCTCTCTCTCTCCGTCCGTCTGTCTGTCTCTCTCTCTCCGTCCGTCTGTCTGTCTCTCTCTCTCCGTCCGTCTCTCTGTCTCTCTCTCTCTCCGTCCGTCTGTCTCTCTGTCTCTCTCTCTCTCCGTCCGTCTGTCTCTCTGTCTCTCTCTCTCTCCTCGTCTGTCTGTCTGTCTCTCTCTCTCTCCGTCTGTCTGTCTGTCTCTCTCTCTCTCCGTCTGTCTGTCTGTCTCTCTCTCTCCGTCTGTCTGTCTGTCTCTCTCTCCGTCTGTCTGTCTGTCTCTCTCTCCGTCTGTCTGTCTGTCTCTCTCTCCGTCTGTCTGTCTCTCTCTCTCTCCGTCTGTCTGTCTCTCTCTCTCTCCGTCTGTCTGTCTCTCTCTCTCTCCGTCTGTCTGTCTCTCTCTCTCTCCGTCTGTCTGTCTCTCTCTCTCCGTCTGTCTGTCTCTCTCTCTCTCCGTCTGTCTGTCTCTCTCTCTCTCCGTCTGTCTGTCTCTCTCTCTCTCCGTCTGTCTGTCTCTCTCTCTCTCAGTCTGTCTGTCTCTCTCTCTCCGTCTGTCTGTCTCTCTCTCTCGTCTGTCTGTCTGTCTGTCTCTCTCGCTCTCCGTCTGTCTGTCTGTCTCTCTCCGGCTGCCTGTCTCTCTGTCTGTCTCTCTGTCTGTCTCTCCGTCTGTCTGTCTGTCTCTCTCTCTCTCTCCGTCTGTCTGTCTGTCTCTCTCTCCGTCTGTCTGTCTGTCTCTCTCTCTCTCTGTCTCTGTCTGTCTCCCCATCCTGAAATGAATCACGCTCTAAGACAACTCGTTGTTCCCGAGTCATAGTAAAGAATTGTTCAAAATGAACGAACACATCACTAGCTAGCTTGAGTGCACACTGTCATTAAAGCTAAAAAGGGGACAAATCAAATACTCAGGAACTCCTGAAATTCATGTAAATATTTCTAAGATCATTCTTTTCACAAGTGCTGTCAGACTTTTTGAACCCCACTCTGTGTGTGTGTAGTCTGAGTGTGTTATGGTTAAGAGTTCTCCTGTACCGTCAATTTTTAATAAAGCGATATGTTTTTCTGCATTAAAAAAAAGTTTCTGTTGATGAAGGAAACCATATTATATTCATCTTGTGATATAAAATAATTTCAGTCTGCGTTGAGTGTTTTTCAAAGTTTTCCCATGTCCCCATGAACTCAAAACTGAAGTTTTGTGGCTTTTAGTATGAATATTTTAGCCTTAAGGTTATCAATAAGCTGGTGTGCTCCAAAACAATGACAACGTTTGCAATTAGATACATGATATGTGCGTTCAAAACCACAGATACACTTCAGCAATTCTGATGACATCATTCTGCACTTCAGCTTCTCACCAGATTTTCTGTCCAATCAAACGCTCTTTAGAATCTGAAGCGTCCCGTCCCCAAAATCCATGGTGTTAACTGTCAAGTACGGCCTAGCCCAGACTGAAGTAAGCGAAACGCTATTGGTTATTTAAAAAGGGGGAGGAGTTGCTCTGTGTCCTGCCCCTACGTCAACACATCAAGTAGTGCTGCAGGTTTCAAGGCATTTCATGGGGACTTTTTAGTTATATATTCATATAAACATTTGATTCTGTGTATTTTTATTTGATCCACTTTTACTTTTTATATCAGCGCTGTCCAATCTGAAGGTATGTTAATATTGTAATACACTTTTCGCAGATATTGTGGCTTGCGTACTATATTTGTAAATCATGTTTGCCTTTTTTTTTTTTTTTTTTTTAAAACCAATCACAAGCTCTGATGGGATGAAGCTGATTTGATATTTAAACTTCATACAGAATCTTTCGAATCATAAAGCATTCATTTTCATATTATGGCTCTTTTCAGTGTGCACATTTAAAGCGTCATTAAACACTGCTGTAACACAGCACTTCTCCTTGCAGTTTATTCGTACAGGTGGAAAAGTTTTTTCCCCGTAATTTAATTCAAAAAGTGGAGATTCCATATATTCTAGATTCCTTACATGTAACGTGAAATATTTCAAGCCTTTTTTTTGTTTTAATCTCGATGATCCAGTCTCTCAAAATATTCGAATGAAGAATTTATAATACAGAAATGTCGACCTGAGAAGAGCTCTAATCAGCGAATTAACTCAAAGCACCTGCAATTGTTTCCTGAGCCTTTAAAAAGAACTGGATTGTTACTCAGTGGTCCAAAGTCCTCTTTTCAGATGAAAGGAAACGTTGCATTTCATTTGGAAATCAAGGTCCCAGAGTCTGGAGGAAGAGTGGAGAGGAACAGAATCCATGTTGCTTGAAGTCCAGTGTGAAGTTTCCACAGTCAGTGATGATTTGGGTTGCCATGTCATCTGCTGGTGTCAGTCCAGTGTGTTTTCTCAAGTCGAGAGTCGATGCAGCGTCTACCAGGAGATTTTAGCGCACTTCATGCTTCCGTCTGCTGACGAGCTTTATGGAGATGCTGATTTCCTTTTCCAGCAGGACGTGGCACCTGCCCACAGTGCCAAAACTATTAGTAACTGGTTTACAGACCATGGTATTACATATGTCACTTCATGTGTAATGAATCTAGAATATATGAAAGTTCCACTTTTTGCATTAAATGACAGGAAAAAACGAACTTTTCCACGATATTCTAATTTTATGAGATGCACCCGTATTGTAAGGTCCCGAATCTTTAGCACGGTTCTGCGCGGTGTTCTGTCTAGCTCTCTTGTTTTCTTCATGTGAGAAGAATTTTGACTCCAAATTTGCACCACATTTCGCCCCATGCAGCCTACCATTGTGAGCTTATTTATATCGACGGATCACCTTGTTCTGCAGGTCTGATTGGTGCTGGTCTGATCGTGAACCCAGCGCTCTTCATAAACGCCCCCAGAAATCAGCGGAGTGTCCGGACTCTAGTGCAGCTCTGCAGGAGCGACCCGGCGCAATGGATCACCTTCCAGCACCTGCGTTTCCTCAAGAGACAGGTACGATTTCCAGTGTGTTTATCGACATCCTCTTCTTACGGTGATGCTGAAAACTACATTATTGTTTTTTTAGTTTAAGCAACAGTCTGGCAAAAGCTGAGTAAAATTCACCTGGTGGAAAAGTGGAATGGATGAATGGTTTCGGAAACGGTATAAACGAATGAATAAAAGCATCAGTGAAATCTGATACCACACATGGTCCCCAGTGAACGTCTCTAGATCATATCTTATTCAATTGTTTGATCTTTAAATGTACATTCATGCATCGAATCACCGAGTCATAAAACACCAGGCTGTGTACCCCCCACCCCCTTTTTTTTTGTGTGGGTGTCCCTCAGTATGTGAAGGTGAGCGGTGCTCTGAGCCAGCGAGCCCGGCCGAAGCAGGAGCCGGTGATCTCTACACTGGACGAAAGAGATGACCCGGTCCTCAGGCAGATTCAGGAGATCCCAGACGTCAAACCCGTGTCCGGCGTGACGATTCCAAGCGCTGCCGATGAGCCGGAGGCAGTCAGGCAGGCTCGGATAGAGGCCCGGCAGTGGAAGGAACTGAGCGTCGACTACTCCGAGTTACCGGGGATCTATGCTCGGCTCTCTAAAATCAAACTCACAGGTACGACTGGTTACAGCGCGAGTGTTTGATGTAGGTCAATGGTTCTCAACCAGGGGGGCGCGAATTGTTTTCAAGAACAAAACACGGACATGGCATCATTTGGGTACGCTGTGTATTTTATTGCTTTTCAAATAGAATGTGCATAAATGAAAAACCCCACGTTCTCTCTCCGTCTGAATTTTCTTTTTGCTGGGGAGAGGCGGAGCTTAGCCTGCCTTTTATCTTAGCCTGACTTTCAGACCCCTTTAGCGAATTTTTTGCGCAGACAAACAAACAAACAAAACGCCTAGCAACAAATCTCACAACTTTTTTGGAGAAACCTTAGCGACTTTCCAAATATCGCCAGTACTGTCCTGCAAGCGCGAGGTCTCGCTTTCCCGCCGCACTCGCACCTCTCTCTGCGTCCGCTCTGTTCAGTGAGGATCCGACAGCCGGAGATTCAACAACGTCATGGATGACGAGACGGGCCCACACCTGTCATTCAAGTTCCATACCTGTCCTTTATATAGTTTTATAACAGTCTTAAAAGTAATGAAAAGTAATTAAAAAAAATACAAAAACACAAAAGCAAAAAAAAAAAATCTTACCTATCTATCAAAACAGATTATAGATTATAGAATAGATAATCATTACACCTGGTCTCCTCCAATGTGGGAGGGGCCACATGATTTTGGGGGGGGGGGGGGCTTTAGTTACAAAAGGTAGAGGACCTTTGATTTATTTAACTTTAGGTGATTTAGCAAGAATTTGAGAACTTCTGTCAGGTTTTCTTGACGGAGAAATGTTTTGAAATGAACTTTTCCAATAGCGCATGCAGGTAAACAGGGGGAAAGCGGTTTCTGATATTTTCTTTTAATGCCACAATTCTCAATTCCGATTGGTCAGAAGATGAAGGAGAATAAAAATCCTCTAACAGTCATTCCAATCACAGGTTTGTACCTAACACACTCGTCCTTCTGTAATACGCCTCTGATCATTTCTACAGTAACAGCTCGCACAGCGACTTGTATGTTTGTAGAACGTTTATGTAAGGAGTGTCCAGTGTCGTCGTAAAGCTTTAAGTTTGTCACTCCGGGGAAAGTCTTCCAGAAGGAAGAGGAATACGCCATGTCAGGATGTGATGTGCTGTGTTGTGCTAGGAAAATAATCAGTCTCGGGGGGCTGTAATAGTAACTTCACTTCATCGCAAATGGTTGTTGTTGTTTGTCTGCACATAACAGCACGTGCCAAAGTGTTTTTATTATTATTATTATTCCTAACTTTACGCAGGTCACTGTTAGAATTGTTGTGCCTGGTGAAATACCGTGTGAACGTCCATGATGTAGATGTAGATTCCACGCACAAATCCACAATCGAATTTGTTTCTACTTTGTTACCTTATTTAAAATGTCAGCTCGTTAGACGTCCATTTCTTGTATTTTTTGTTTTTCAGCGCTTGTGGTCACAACAGCGGCGGCGGGATACGCCATGGCTCCCGTGCCCTTTGACCCCATCACCTTTACGCTGGCCACAGTTGGAACAGGTCTCTCTTCATGTATGGCCAATTCTATTAACCAGGTCAGTCACTTTATACAAACATCCTCTAATCACACCATGACCAAGTCACTGTTCTGCATTCGACAAGGCGGAACTCTGTCATTTTTGACCTCCATGAATTCAACTGGAGGTCAAAAAACAAAAACAAATAACGACGTCTCCACGTTCGTCTTTAGTTAGCAACTGTGACGAGCGATGTATATTTTCCTCCTCCGAACAGTGCGCTGTCTAGTCAGAGTTACACAGTTAACGATATGATCCATTTCTGTATGTTGTCTTGTCTAATCAGCGTAACTAAAGTAAAGAAGCGCTGCTGTGTTAACTGTAAACGCTCCGAGCAGCCATGTTGATTTGACGTCACTTGCTGAACGCTGGGTTGAGGAGACCGGCCCGAGTTCCCGAGTAGGATTTCCGAGTTGAGGGGGTGTTTTCTTTGTTTGTTTTTTTTTCCCTAGTCGGAGGTCAGAAATTCCGAGTTACGAGGTTTAGTCGAATGCAACACTAGACAACTGAAGTTCCCAGAACACTTCCGTTCTGCATTTCCTCTGCACCACAGGAACGTTCTGGAGGATAGCGGTTGCATGGTGAACATGAGATTAAAGTTCCGTTGGACTCGTTAGTATTAATCGTAGCTTAATGTCATATTTCATAGTTTTCGCATAGACACACATGCTGATGAACAATTTCCTTTTTGCTTCTGATCAGCGTTAATAGTGGTTCGTTGTGCACAAACGAGATTTTATTTCATTTCTTTTTTTTGTTTTGAAACACATGGTGAGTAAGAGGCCAGTTACAAATGTCAACTAGTCCACAGAAGAGTACCTACGAACTGACTAATCCCCTCCTTACCTCGGCACTGATTTTGTAAGACGTTGCACCGATCAGCCGTGACCCGTCAAGGTTAGGACTCATGTAGCTCTAGACCTCTTTTGGTAGGTACTAACCACTGCATACCGGGAACACCCCACAAGACATGTCTTCTAGTCATCACAATTTAGCCCTTGTCAAAGTCACTCAGCTCCTTACGCTTGTCCATCAACCTCGAGAACTGACTGTTCACTTGCTGCCTAATAAATATATCCCATCTGTAATTTTAATGTTATCTTTTTTTATATATATATATATATTTTTTTTTATTATTGCGTTTGGCAGATGCCCAATCTCATTTATACAACTGTTCAGTTGAGGGTTAAGGGCCTCGATCAAGGGCCCAGCATTGGCAGGTTGGCAGTAGTGGGATTTGAACTCACGACCTTCCGATCAGTATTATTCTTAACCGCAGTGCTACAACTGCTCAAGAGGACATGCTGAAATGCTTCTGTAATGTTTTATATATTCTAGTTAGTTTACCTTAATCTGTATTAATCCACTAAACTAGCAAACTAATATCTGAGCCACCTAAGGGTGGGACTGGGCAGCACACTGGGGCTTCTGCTTGGCTGGTGCGTAAGCGAACACGTTTATGACTTGTATACCGGGGTGTTGTTATGGCTCATAAGGACGTTTAATAAGAAATGCGTTGTGAAGAAAAGAAGTGTGTGCTCATAGACGCTGTTTATTACTTTCATACACAGAGGTTTACAGTCATGGGTAGGAACTCCAGACCAATATGAAAGGTTTGTTACAGATATATCATTTTAGCTTGTCACCAGCTAATGCAATTTTAATTTTTTTTTTCCTAAACCAGATTTAGTTAAAACAGGGCTTTATGGAGGTCACAATTCTCAAGCTCGAACCGCACGAGCGTACATTCTGTATGTTTCCTGAAATGCCTGTTGCACCGTTCATTCAGATATCCGTTTAAGACAAACCGGCTGAGATCCGTCGACTGAGAATACTGAGTAATCAATCGGCCACAGTTTTGGACATGTGGAAGAGAATGACATCGTATGATGGCTTGCGTAGACATTTTTATGATGGATTATATGCATCATGATATACAAGGTTAGTAATCAACTGCCAGAAACAAAACAATAGTGTTGCGTTTAAAAAAATAATAATAATAATTAAAAAAAAAAAAACTATGAAAAAATGTTTATAATGTCAACAAAAAAATGACTTTAAACTGAGAAAGGATAAAAAAAAATCGTATTATCAATTTAAAAAATTCGAATAAAAGTAAAGAAAATGGTTCGGTAAAAATTCTAACATCAAATTGCAATTTATTTAAAAAAACAAACAAATATATATTATAATATAATATTATATATAATCATATTTCCCAGCACTAGTCTAAGTTATTTTTCTAAAATGATATTTAAAGCTGCAGTAAGAAACAGTAATAATGATTTAAAAGAAAGTCTGAAGTACAGTATGCGTCAGTCAGACCCTAACCGTGAGTGAGCCTTTTGTCAGAGCACCGTCGTGAATAGTTGGAGTCTGTGTGTACCGTAGCTAATAACACGCTGAGTAATGAGCCTGCGTTTACAAAAGCGTTGATTTTTTAAGCACCGTCTCTCCTGCGTTTAACCTCGCCTCTGCTCAAGCGCTCCCGCCGCAGTAACGAGCCTCTGGCAGCACTGTGATTTCTGTATTGTTTTGCTCGCTCGCAGCGAGATGGATGAAGCGCCGCTACAGCGCTGGCACAACTTCACTGAACGCCTAATAGAGTTTCATTGCGCATTACGCAAACACAAACACTCCGTGCGGTCTCTCATGGCGCACTTTTTTTTTTTAAAGAGGAACGGATCGAGCGAGAGGGAGCTTATTCACTGCTTCTCAACCGACTCGTTTGCATTCCTCTCCTGCTGCGGAGCTTAGAAATGTGTGCTGTGTTATTCTGCGCTGCTTTGATTTCTCCTCCAGCCCCCCCCCATCCTGCTAAAAGCTTTTGACAGACAAAAATAAAGAACGAAAAAAAGACAGAGAGAGAGCGAGATTGAGACTGTAAAGCAGCATGTTCAGTTACTCAGCAATCAGTGAGCTACTTTCATCGCCGCGATGGCGTTCCGTACAGAACTGCCAACCGTGCCTTTAGAATATCAGAGTAATCGCTGGCACTCACTTCAGCGCCAGCCTGAACTCTATTAAGGCACGGATGTGCTCCGTAATTTAGAGAAGGTCGCGATCGGAGTCCCACGTTCCGCCCTCGGGGGCGGAACGCTGCTCACCTCGCCACTCCGAGCCTACGGAGACATTCCTCCATTCTCCGTTTTACTCGTCCTCGACCTGAGCAGCATCTCAGCAATGCACCTGTAACTACTTATTACTGCAGTGACTTCTTATTACACCTGAACGACACTTCCTGTAGTGCCGCACGTGCTGTACGCTAATCACAAACACTACAGGAAACCGCCATTAACATAAAAATAAAACCATTTTCCTTCTGTCTAGAGTTCTAGCTTGTGGAATCCATGCTTCATGATCTCAGCTTGGTTTGGATCACTCTGAGAAACAAGAGCAGCACTGTAAAACCGGAGAAGTTGATTTAACTCGAAAAATTTGAGGAAACTAAGTACCTCACAATTTTTACGTCGATAAATCGATTTCTTCCAGCCAAATACACTTAGAATTTCGAGGTAATTAGTTTCCTCAAGTTTTTCGAGTTACAGTGCATAAACCATTGCTTATTAGGACCGCGTGGCTCGAAGGATTTCATGACATTCAGACTGAATTGTCGTGTTTCATGTTAAATTTGCAGTAACGCACGGGCGGTTCTTTGTAATATTAACGTAATATTACGCCTCATTCTACCGATCCGATTTGTGATGGCGAGTTAATATGTCTCATCTCGTACGTTAGCTGGAAATTCATTTAGCTGGACTTTTTCCACCAGGAGACAAATTTCTCAACCGCTGCATTTTAATTGCTATTCACAGGCAATAACTTTGCTTGGTGCTGTGCTGATTGTAGGAAATGAATCCATGGCAGAGCCTGATGAAAATCAGAGTGAAGTTACTACCCAGAGATTTTCCTATACAAGTACTTCTCTTACACCACAGCAGTTTGGCAACAGTGACGTATTTCTTTCTTTATTAAAGGAAAAAATACATTAAAGAAAAGAAAATATGTCTTTGACACTGACTTTTTATATGATTATAGTCGTGGAACACCTGCAAAACAAATTAGTTCCTACAGTCACTTACACTATAGCAGCTACAAACAGCCATTCCTTCACCAGGCTAGATTTTTTTTTTTTTTTCACTCTTGAATAAATAAATAAGATAAAACCGTTTCAGAAGGAACCCGGAAAGTCCTCTGGTACTAGACCGTCCTTTCAAAAAAATGTTAAACATCTCCTCATAGAAAGCTTCACCATATCAAAGACTGTATGTTGTTGTTGTTGTTGTTTTTGCGTGCGACGTAATCCAAACGCACGCAAACACGATATCCACTTATACGTAGACACGCACGAATATCATCAGATAAACTTACCTGTCACCTGTGATGTCTTAAGCACAGCCGAATCCACCCTGGCTTCAGGGCTTTGGGTTAAGCTGAACTTGAAATGAAAGTTGTGGTTGTTATTACTTAAAAGCTTGCCAGTGCCTCAGGGATTAGAGTTTCAAAAAAAAAGAGCACAGATTTCTGGATGCATTACAGCTTCTGTTTCATTAACTCATTAGCCTGAAAGAATGAAGAACATAATTACAGTAGAGTTCATATATGTACGCATATAATGTAGACAATGTTATTTTATGTGTGCGTGTATTCAATTAAATTTTACAGACTCTTACAACGTGTCTTTTTTTCAGAAATCAGGATGTCGATTTAGATCCCTAACGGGTAAGCCACAGGCGAGAACAGGAAGGAGGATTTCCCTGAATTGACATGAGGGAGAGGAATTGGAGTCAAAAAGGAGCGGATCCTTTTCTAAGTGACACCGGCTTGTGTCAGTCAGTACCAATGGTACTTTAGCACCGCACGGTTCGACTCGACTCGGCCCGCTTTACTTTTCCGGACTTGCTTTTCCACTGCGGTTTAGTGCCGCCTCAACGCGGGGGCCGTCTTCCACTCGCCTTCACGCAGGAATAACGTTGTATCATCGAAGCCCTGTACGGATACACGGTCCGGCCGTATTCCTGTTCACTGAACACGGACCCCATTAAGGACGTCAAATAACGGCGTTCTAGAACCTACGTAGTGCTCGATATGACTGAGTTAGATTCAGCCGGGACAGGAGTGACTTCGATAAGCGCTTGTTTGGAAATCGGTAACAAGCGAGGTGTACAAATCTAAGACGGAGACCTTTGTTGTAATTTTGTCTGTAATGAGAGAAATGATGCATCATCTTCAATCAGTAGAATATTACCGTACGCAGAGTATGTAGTAAATGACACACACGTATTCAGGCACAATACAGAACCACCTGTTAAGGAGAAGTCCCTACTCGGTCAGTGCGTGGCTCACATTTAGTATCGGCTCGGCTCGCTCGGAACTTCGACAGAGATGGTACTAAAAAAAGTACCGTACCGGGAACTATCCACAGTGGAAAGCCCCCAAAAAGCAAGCCGAGTCGAACCGTACCGTGCCATAAGTGTGTTGAAAGGAAGTTTCAAGGAAGTGAGCACATTGTGAATAAGAGTCCTGGGATGAGCCCAGGACAGTCTTATGATTACAGCGATGGTTCCTGGGAAGACATGTACAACGTCCAGTTGAGATGAAACACTGAAGTCTTTGGGAAGTGTAAAACTTTAGGGTGTCCACAATGGCGGAAGGTGAGTCACTCCAAAGTGCAGAAACTCCAAGCAGATCTAGAACATCTGGATGAATCAGGAAGGTTCTTTGCATAGTTCTTTCTCAAAATAAACACACATTTGTGATATTGGAGCCATTTTCCTATCACCGGTGATTTCCTGGAAAGCATCTCGGCAATACAGCACGGACTTTGTTCATGCTCGGCCATATCCTGGATATCGAGCGCGACTTGTGATCTCAAATCCAATTCCAAGTATGGAAGACATTTTTTAAGCATCCGAATCACCTTGCATGCTTGGAAAACACATCTGTCTGCTAGTTTATATCTGCCAGAGTCTAAAGACACAGACACGCCAAGGCACTGCCAAGAACAAGAGTCAATATTGATGCATGGGAATATCAATTATACAGCCAGATTACTTGCGCATTTTTAAGAAGTGATCGGTGTTTAAAGACAGTAAGGGAAAAGCTTTAATTCCACCCAGACACCAAAATGTGGAATAAAAGTTCTGGTTGTGCATTTACTTTGCTTGGGATTTGGACCTCATTTTTATGGTCAATTGGACATCAAACTGGGGGGAAAAAAATGCATTTACAGTCCAATGTGGAGGAAGCACATGCTCTCCATCTCAAGATGTACCAAAATAATAAATTCAATCATCATTTCAACTCTTATCGAACACCCATATATCTCTTCCAACTTCTTTTCAGATCATATTAGTGATTTATCTAACTTCGTGAAATGATCGTTCGAGTGTTACCACTGGATCAGGTCATCCAACAGCATCAAATAAAAAAGTAAACTAGATTTGGTGACTTCCGCCTGAGGCTTTGAGATTCTCCCTCTAAAACTTTTTTAGTCATTGAAACTCTTGGCACTTTTACTAAGAATCGCATAGTTCACTTTTTATAACTGTAATAAGTATAAACTTTAAAATGTACTATAGTAATGCATTTCTATGTTTTGTTTATTACTGATAAGTGGAGGGGGGGGGCGGGGGGGGTAAGTTTTGAATCTGTGACAACTAAACCTAGATTAGCGCTCCTGAGAACACGTCATTTTTGAGGTTTGTTTGAAGTCCTAATTGAGAACGAAGAGTAAATGGGAGCGGCGTGTTATTGTTTTGCATGTCAGTCATTTGTTATAAGACCAGCACGCACATCACTGACAAATATCAAATTAAATAAATATTGAAATATACTCGCTATATATATATATATGTGTGTGTGTGTATGTATATATGTTATATATATATATAAAACAAAGTGATAGTTTACATGTAAAGTCCCAGTAAGTCTGAGCTGTCAACTGCAGACTCTATCTAACAACTGGACTGGGATCTTGGTTTACAAGGCTTTTAATTAGCTCTGCTTTATTCGGCGTAGATGGCCTCCTCTAGGCTTGTGGAGCTCCAGACTAATAGGCCGTGCGTGATGTTTGAGGTCATTCAATCTAGACGTATAGGTTTTGACGATGGCTTTCTTTTGGTTGGCAAGTAGCATTTGCAGCGAAGCATCACTCCACACATGGGGGATTAGACACGGACCTTGTTTGCTCCTTTATCTCGGTCCTTCGGTTACTGCTTCATGTGAACACACACTCGGATCTAATGCGACCAGCGAAACCTGCCGTCTCCGGGGAGAAGTTAGAGAGTTTTATGTTGAAATTAAATCTCTCAGATGGTGTTTTCATTTTCACAAGCACATTAAAATGCGTAGTGTATCGTAACATGGAAATATCGGGGGTGTTTGTTTATTTATTTAAGTCATTAAAGTGCCAGGATTTAAAAAAAAAAAAGGACATACTTAGTTCTTGCCTTGCAGCTAGTATGCATTTTAGACTTGCTTACAGTGCATGCGGCTAAGAGTTGTTTTTGTTCCTTTTTGTTTTGGCAGAGAGGGCAATTTTCTTTTAGCTTAATTACATACACAGAGGCTCGGCACTCGTCGAGCGACACCCCATCACCTGCCGCAAAGCGACACACACGCTTTGATGTGTGCCTAGCTGTCCTGACACATCCACCGTGCTCACCTAGACAGCTCTTTACCTGGGCATAGGCTAAATGACCACACCTTACTCACTGTGTGCCTTGTTTTCACATGTGCAAAGAGGAAAATAAAAGACAAGGTAGAAGAAGACCGCTTTGATGTGGTGCCAACTTTTTTTTTCATTTTTTTTTTTTAACCCACCTCTTGTTTGCCGCAGCTCTGGTGCGGTTTGAATGATCAAAGACGGTTCGCCTCAGTTGAGGAACGCTAAAGCAAACTGAGTTAAGCAAAGGTGGATCGTGATACATGGTACCTCATTTGGATCTATTTCAGACTTAGACACTGCCTTTTGGATTGTTGGGATGAGTATTGCAGTTTATAGAATGAGTGAGTACAAAATTAACTCGAGCAGCTATGTGTCTTGCTCAAGCACCCAACGGTGGTTCACTGGAAGTATTGGGGTTGACCTTTTGTCAATGCTACTACCCCCCTGTCAAGAGGGAATTTTCCCCATGGCCAGGCCTGAACGAGGCCTAGAAGGATCCACTGATATGTGGTACCATCCTATTTGATCCTATTTGTTTCCCAACCTTTTTTCAGTCACGGCACCCTTTGATAATTTAAAAAAAAAAATTATGGCACCCTGAACAAACACTAATGCTAGACAGCGTTAAGCGTGGTTTATACTCGACGCGTCCGCAATAGCGCGAGGGAGCGCGCGGCCAAAACGACGTCATCACGGAGTGGGCAATCGAGCGCGTTGAGTGCACGAGGCCTCCGATAACCAATGACTTCGAGGAGACTCTTGCTGAAAGGTCCGGTTCTACATGCATCTCTGTGATCCATCCATGCTGGACCATTGAGAGAGCCAGATGGCACAAAATTCATGGAAAAGTTTTTTTTTTTTTTTTAAATAGTGATTTGGATTTGCTTGGAACATAATGTTGAAAGAATAAAGCCAAAGCTCAAAGTTTTTTTTGGGGTGCACCATGTTTTCATTCATCAGTATCTTCACAAATAAACACAGTCACTACACTACACCGTCAGACAGTGATCTACAAAGAGACGTTTGCATTGATGGGCGGCCATACAGAGTGATCATTCTGTAACATCATTCTTTTGGCTGTATACATAGAGACATTTACATTGATGGGCGAACGTAATCACATATTAATAACAATAAATAGTACGTCTTTTTAATGAAAGCAAAGGTCCATGATTAATAAAAATCTTCAGTATAAACGCCTCGTCCGTTTGCACACCGGGTGGGAAACACTGGTCTAAACCATGGTCCAAGGTTTGGACATTATATACAACAGAAATATACCCCCTGAGTGCTGCTAAATGCATTGCTGACCTCTGGCTTGAGAACAGTATCCACGTTGCCCCCTCCCATGTGTACTCCATTACGTGAAGAGTTTGCCGTTAGTGAGTACTCAGGAGTTCTGGGTGAGTCACTGGTGTGACAGCCAGCTAAGTAATTGGTGCTTCCTTGGCGTGTGTCTTGACCGTTAAGGGTGCTGAAATACTAACTGCTAATCAGTCACGGTATCCCACGAGTCACGTTAGCGTGTGTGCATTCATTGTCATCACTCAACATGAAAAGCACAGACCCGTACGTTCATGCCTGCTGAGGAGGCCTAAACTGCTCTAACACCCTTAGGGAATGGGCTGGAACCACACAGCAATGTTGTGGGTTGTTTTTGTTTTTTTTAAGTGGAACCCTGTTTAGAAATAACCAACGATGGCGTAAGAGCCCACAGCCACTGAATGATGGCGTGTCTGCGTCTCTGACATTTCCCCATGCTTGAGAAAGTAGGGAAGAAGTGGAGTTTATGAAGAACCGTTTCTGTTCATGCACTGTTTTTTGTGTTTTTTTTTTTAACTATGAACTTGCCAGCTGGAGCTAAAGCCTTTTACTACTTCGTATAAGTACGGTTTTGGTTCTGTGCAGTCGCTCTGGTATGCACACAACCTTCCTGCAACTCCAAGTATTACATGTCACTCCCCATTGATTAATTGTCTTGGCAAAAGTGAACCGTTTGCCAAGAAGGATACCAGTGCAAATATTCTCATGGGGCATCTTTCCATCCAAATTTCCAAATAAGTCGGCTAAGAAAATAAGGATTTTTAGATTTCCGTTAACTGCTCTTATGAAATATTGAAAGGAGCAATCGAGGAAACATCATTTCTCATACATCTGTAGCAAAGCGTATTCCATGTAGTACATTAAAGGGTTCTCTGGCTTGTACTTTTGGGGGAACCTCTAAAGAACACAACATGGACTACATAAGAAAAAAAAAATGACATTACTCATGTAGATTGTCAAAATAGTCTACCAGGATAGTTACCATAGGTGAAGTACACTTGAGGTGGGGGGGTTAAATCTAGAACCTTTTGAATGTTCTGCATAACAAGATCTGTAAAACGAGAATGTGTGCGTATCACAACGGCCTTTGACTTCTATCATAAGCATGCTTTCACATATGCAGAATTTTGTCCCTTTGAATTAATGGTGCATTCTTCTCCTCGGTGCGGTGCTTTACGCAGGTGATAACGAAACCTGTCATACCCAAGTGCAGATCAAAACAACCATTCCTAAAGTGCCTGAGCAAGGTGGTCTTGGTCTGGTTCCAGTCGAACTCCGGTGTAGTTCAGCAGGAAGTGAACCAACCATGACGTGTAGTTTAGTTTGCAGGTGACCCCCTTTTTTTTTTTTTTTTTATTTTAAGCTCCCAACTGCTAATCTTGCCTGTGAGGTGTAATCCGAGCCAAAGGACAGAGTGAGTTCATTTTCACACCGTCAGGGAAAGTTTATTTGCTTTTGGTTCACTTAGCTATGTGCAGTGTGAAACCAACCCCAAATCCAAAAGTATCAATTATACTCATATTCAGACTTGACAAGGTATGAAAGCGACCCAATTGTTTACCGTATAATCTGGATTTTTGAATCCCAGGGATTCCATAGCCGTCCTTGGCTGGGAGTTGAAATGAACATAACCGGCTCTGCTGTCTTGGTCGGAGGGATGGCCTTCCTCTTCGCCTTGCCAAGCTAAGCAACGCTAACGATTAGCCGGTCTCTGTTAGGTCATGTCTACCGAACAGTGCCGCGACAGTCCTCTACCAGGCATGTTCAACTGATATTGTGCGAGTGCAGCAGGCTTCTCATGTCTCAGAGGACACATGTCATCACCCTTTCCATTTGGTAGCTGGCATACGATAGGGCAGGCTGGAATTGGTTCCCAAAAAAAGTCTTAAATGTCATGCAAAGCCTGAACAGCATTTTTTGCTGTGTCATGAGTTGTCTTCTGTTTATAAAGCATCAGCTTTTCCAGCTCAGTAATTTGTTCCCTACAAATTCCTAGCATTTACATAAATTAGAGATGGTTGGAAACTCCACTATTGCTTGCCCCTGCACATCAAGACTGCCATTCACTCTGGACAACCAAAGCACCACTGCCTACATGACTCGCTTCTTCTTCTTCATCTTTCCCTCTTTGATCCTTCTTCCGTCCCGAGCCGTTTGTACGAATCGCCTTCTACAACCTGAGGCACAACTACAGTCTTTCATGCAGTGTTTGCTTGCGCTAACACAGCTGTGGGATGAAGCAAGTCGCTACTGAGTGAACTTGTCAACGCAGGTGAAGGTGTAGTCGTACACCAGAATGCAATGCGACTGCGGGTTCTCCCAAGTTCGCTAGTCACTGGGGTTATGAACGCTTCACTAATGACATGGAAGCATTATGTCAGTGACAGCCTGTCTTCTCATGCAGGTGTTGCAAACAAGTCGAAATTCTTCCAATGTTGTCTTTCTTCCTGTGCTAATATTGACAAACTATTCAGTATTTGCGCCGTAATGAATGTGCATGTGCCGAAACATCTCAGTGTTCACTATTCACAGTATACGCATGATGGACATTTCCTGTGTTGTTCCAGGCTGCCTAAGTATACCATTTTTTATTTTTATTTAAAAATGTTTCGATAAAGGGTGATATGAAATTATAATGGGCGGCTGTGGATCAGGTAGTAGAGCGGATTGTACGCTAATCGTCGGGTTGGCGGTTCGATTCCCGGCCCACATGACTCATACGGAAGTGTCCTTGGGCGAGACACTGAACCCCAAGTTGCTCCCGATGGCAAGTTAGCGCCTTGCATGGCAGCTCTGCTACCATTGGTGTGTGTGAATGGGTGAATGAGACGCAGTGTAAAGCACTTTGGTAAAAAGCACTATATAAGTGCAGACTATTTACCATCATGTCAGTACGGAGCCTTATAGATAATGTAATTCTTATGCTAATATGGTTAACATTCGGACATGAGCATCACATACTTTCTAAGACTGCTGGTCTCAACTTACGACCAAAGAATTTGTCTGCGGCAGAAAATTGTATAGGGTACACCCAGTTTAATCTCTTAGCCTATGCAACCCCTGGTGTACATTGTTGCATCAGCAGTCTTGTTTAGCTATGCTCGATTAGGAGGAAAAAAAAAGATTTCCCAAAAATTCTTTAGCTCTAAATGAATCATCCCATTACTCATCTGTATTCCCACATTCATGGTTTAAATTGGCACATTTCCAGCTGAAAAATGGAACTTGTCTGGAAATTCCCTAGTGAGATAAGATGCAACCCCACCTTTAGCATGTGAGACTCAAGAAGCGCTTGGAGCCATTATAATGCAAATATGAAAGCCTGCCACGGAGAAGAAGCATATCAAATCGCTCTTTGAATTGATTTATAGTGCTGCATAATTCCTGTTTTGTTTAATGATTAGAAGGTACTGCTTGCCTCGACGCCTTGCCGTTAATTGAATACCGAAGCCTGATTTCCATTATTTGGAAGAAACATGCTCTATGTTGATGCTTGTCATTCTGACACGCGTTTGATTATAGACAGCGGTTCAAGTCCCTGTAGTGCTGTCTCTTAAGAATCGTAAGTTTGTTTTAACCATGGTAGTCTGCTGAGAAGAGACTTGATGAGAACACACCCTTTGGCATTTTGTCTTTTTCTTGTTTCCTGGTGCATTGACACCTGGAGTATTTTTCCTCTGGGGTTTCAAACAGCTAGAGAAACAGACGTCTGGCGTCCCATGTGAATTGTACGTGATGACGAGCATCTCTTACTTGATCTCGCTCGTCATAGACGGGCGGACTTGTAGTCGCCCCCATGTCACTCCCGTGCACTTTTAAAAATCCATATTTGCATGCATTCAGAAAGATAACATTTTAGGGCATATGCAAGAATTGTATTCCTGGCCTTAACCTCTTTTATATTATGATGACGGTCATTATGACTGAAAATGCATTGTCGACAGCTTGCATTGCGATTTGTATTCATTGTTTTCAGCGATTGTCGAGTGAATTTAATAAATCAGCCGAGCTATCGTGTTGCCGGAGTTAACTTGATGAAACGGCGTCACCCCTGTACCAAAACTAGCTCCAACATTGTAAATGTACATTATTACATGTTTAGAGTGCGTGACAACTTAATGATTTTATGTTTAAGACCTTGGTGCTTTGCTGAAAATCGGCCAACGGGTTGGAGCAGCTTTAACGACTTTTATTCTTATTTCCTTTGCTTCTCTGACGCTGCATTGAGTTGTGATCCAAATCTAAACATGATTTGCAAGTAGGCCTACACTGTTCTTTTTGCCTCCTGCAGAGAACCTCTACATCTTGGACACATCCCAGTTTAAAGCTCATCCCCGTCTGACAGCTCACCTAGGGTGAGTCTAGGGTCTATGGGACCACTATGAGTTCTCAGCGGTCTACTTCTGATTCTGGAAGGCCCATCATTCGAAACTAGATGACCCACTTCCCCAAGTCTCACAGAGCAGTCTTTTCTCTCCTAAGCCATGAAAGTGGGCTGTTCTTCGTCCTTTCCCCAGTGCCACGCACAGCGATATGCTTTTAAATGGTATGAAAATTCCATGGCCATGGCAACGAGGCTCTGCAGGACATTATTGTAGCTGTTGTAGTTGTCGCGCTTGCGATCAATTTTCCATCCCCGTCCTTGTTTTAACCCAATTTAAGATTCTTTCCCTCCATTAGAGATCAGACATTAAATTAAACGCTGCCTAAAATGTTCTACTTTTCTCCCCCCAAAAATGACTGGTGTTATTTGCTGAGTGCATCCTTAATCATTTACGGAGGCTTTATCTCCATGGATAAGCGTGTTAGTTCCACTTAGACTGCTTAGCTGACTCTTTGGAAGTGTGATGGTTGCCATGTAACAGGTGCGTACTTCCAAAACAAATGAGCCATCCTTATTCTAAGCTACAGTTGGGGTAAAGAGTAGACCTTTTGCCTGGGTTGTTTTCAGAGAACTGCCTTTACAATTGTTGCTTCGGATTCTTAATGCAGTTCTAGATGGCATTAAAAGACGGGTCTCCTCTAATCACATCACCGTGGAACAGGATCCTGCATGGTGGGTGATGTTCATAGAGTTTGGATACAAATTAATATTTAACCAGATGGGGCTGTTTAATAATTCATTTCCTGTAAGACTTTGGTGGCAAGAATCCTCTCGGTGGCAATCTATGTCAAACTTGACATGATGGCATATTACGCCGCTAGCGCCACGTGGGTCCCCACACTCTGTCTAATAATCTGCAAATGAATCCTTGCTGTATATGATGTGAATTTCTGTCTGCAAGAGAGATTTTGAACTTGGCTGGTCAGCTTTTAAGTTATGGTATCCGCCGGCACCGGTACATTTCGGCTCGATTTGTTTTTGAACGAGTCAAGGTTAAAGTCGGGGACGGCGTCTTTGACCTTTCTTCCTTTTATCATATTGAAAAGAAGCCTGCATTTACAGTCGCCGGGGGAACAATACTGTCTGTACAGTATGTCCCTATTCTTCAGGAATAACACTGTTCTGCTCGAAACGTGTGCATGAATAAAATATCAACTATATTCCTAACATGTGCAGCGATGTAGATTTGCTCGTGGCAGCACTGCCTCGGCGGGGGCAAATCTGAGAAGACGTAATTATAGCGTGGATCACGTCCGGGCAATATCACAGCCATTGCTCATGTATATTGCAGTCCCAGAACATTTTCCTGATTAAAATTGTTAGTCTTTTGCATGCCAGGGTCACAAAAAGGTCATCTGCTGGTAAATGAATGCACCGTTGCGCCTATATATGCAACTGGCTTTCTGTCGAATAACGCGACCCGAGGTCCCTTTTTGGACGTTTGTATTCGGAAAAAAAAAAAAATTGGATACTACTGTTTGACATCTGCTTAAATGATTGGTCAAACATGAGAACCCTGAGGCTGAATTAATAATGGTTTGAAATAATAGTTTGTTTCTTTGACTTGTGGCTGATTGTGGTCTTTATTATCCTAACCCCGTTTGGTCAGCCTTAGGCTACCTCATATTTCACAATAAGTTCTCCCCACAGTTCTCCGGGCTCTTGGAGCACATGTTGGCTTCCAACCGAAGAACCTGTTTTGCTGTATGAGTTTGTGGTTTCGAAAATCGCTTGTAGTCTGTCTTGTTTGCATCTCTTGAAATTTTCCACTCAATTTGTGTCATCGGCACTCGGCAAACCAGACAAAAGACATGCGCCTCTAATCCTTTTCTCTCGGACTCCAAGGTCGAAGGCGTGCGCCGTTTCTTTTCACGATCAAAGTTGTTTGCCTGCAAGGATTGCGCATTTGCATCAGAGGTGTCTCTTTGCTCTCATCACTAGGGCTTTGTTTACCCAGACCACTCCCAGAGAGAGAGATTTGTCACAGAGGAAGTGTAGCACATCACTACCTTGTTTGATGTTTGTGAAGAACAGAGAATTCAGGGCTAAAGATGAAGGGCCAGAATTTCATAGATCTAAAGAGCCTTGAAAATATTGGTAGGATTCCTGAATGGTCCTGTAAAGATTTATCATCTGTGCCTTTGGAAGCTTTTAAACAAGTCATGTGATCAGATGCACATGAAGTTTAATCTTGTATCTTCCAAGCAGCCCATCAGTACTTTCAGCTCTTCACTAGAACCAAAGAAGAGCCTAAGATTAACGTTGGCGCATCTTCAAAATGATGCCGCCTTGGCATATGATTACTAGTTGTCAGATAATCCTTGCAACAGGTTGTTGCCCATCATATTTTTATTCCATTGGCTGTTTCCACATGTTCCCTGGGGGAACTGCTAGATGTTCTGGTTTTGAAGGTAGGTAACTCTCAATGCAAAATCAGGATTAAACCTGGATGAACCCTCAATGCAGATAAAGGATGATCCCTTAATGCAGAATGGTATGTACCCATTTCCTTTGATGTGCTGAAACATTTTTGAATAGTATCAGGTGTTGTGTGTTTGTGTGTGTACACTGCTGTTTGATTAAGCTGGAGTTGGAGACAGGCTCTGACAGCAGTAGAGCAACACGCTTTTGCCTTTCATGACCACCTGGATGAATCCATTCCACATCCCTGAGGCTGAAGATAGTGGGCTTTGGTGTACACATCCTTCTAGAGAGTATATGGTGGGTTTTTCCGTCATTTTTTCCCGTTTCTCTGAATCTTCAATATTTTTTGAGACAGTTATAAAAGAAATATTCAAATTTTACGTTGTCAGCCTTAGTTTGCTGTTACTTTTGTTCCTCTGATCAAGGGTACCTCTTGACCGTATTCTGTCTCTTGAGGCCAGGTAAACATGCACCCAGCAACCCCCTCACCAAATTGGAAGCCAAGTTCTTTGTTCAGTTTCTTGGCACATTGTGCAAGGATCAGGCAGTGCCATAAAAAAAAAAGCCCTGTGATCTGATCTACAAAGGGGATGTGTTGCACACCAACAGTGGAGCTCAACGTGAGCAGATTTCTGTGATAACCCAGTTTTCTCATTGTTAACAGTGCAGGATTATTATACAGTGAGGATTTCATTTGACGGATTAATATAAAAACAACAACAGTGGACATGCCTGAAGTTTGTGCCTGTATTCCAGAGATTTGCATAGATGAGGTCTGAAATGCTTGGCATCAAAGAACTTTAGATTAACCTGGGGGATTCAGTTACGTGGGTTTACCTTCTTCTGTCGTTCTTTTTCTTTCTTTTTTTTTTTTTTTTAAATATTGCAAGGTTATGGAAATGAAGGTATCTCCTTCTCTCTTCCATGACACTAGGCATGCTTTGGTAGGTTTTCACAGGGATTTGCACGTTGACTTAAATATATGAGTAGTTTATTCAGAGCAGACATTAGGAGGCTATGAATAGTGTGGATTCCAGCCTTTCCTCCCCAACGTGAGTCGGTTAAAGGTAGATGTTTACCGAGCCTCCTTTTGTGTATCACCCTCCCTCCATCTCCTGATGGAGGTGACACTCAATGGCAATAGGAACCACACTATTTACTCCTGAGATGCGTGGCTAATTAACAAAAGCAGCTCTGTTAGCACCATGCCTGCAAGCTAGCGCTGAATGTTAATTTTAACCCACTGGAGCTGTTTGTGGTCAGGGCCATTACCGGTGAAAAATGAAATGGCGTTTCACCATCAGCAAGAATGTCCTGAAGGCCTAGAGCTACACGGGTCAAGCTAGGCCCAGGTCCTCAGAAGCAATTCCTCGTTGGATTATCTTGTTTGAAGAAAGCTGGGCATTTTTGCCGGACTGTTCTTAATCTCAAAAATTCTCAGCATTTTCCGAGCTTGGCGTGGATAATTCGGACCGCTTTTTTTTTTTTTTTTTTTTTTTTTTTTTAAGAAACTTAAGGTTCTAGGAAGCTTTCACATCCCCATAGGCATCCATCTTCTTGGCATTGCTCTTTCTTTATCAGAAATGCTCTTTAAGATTTTTTTTTTATTATTATTGCTTCGATACATATCGCGTAACTTTTAAGATTAAGGTTTCCAGTACCTCTTCTCCATCCCGTAATGTTCTCCCCTAAATCATCGTGTCGATTTTCACCTATGTTTCTCTGATATGATACTAATGTAGTACGCCTCTGTTTATGGAGACCATTTCAGACATTTAAGCATGTTCTTGTCCAGCCTGAAATGAGGTGAAACATTCTGGTACGTCTTTTAAAAGCATTCTTTTGCAAGACCTTGGTCTGTGCACTAATAGCAACTCTCGCCTGAAAGTCTAGGCACAGCTCTAGCACTACACTTAAGGGCCAAGTTGTTTTGTGAGTCTTCCTGAAGCTAAATGGGTGGGGGGGGAAGCATTGCTCAGCCTTTGGGCTTTTCCCAAACGGTGTTCGCAAGCTGTTAGAAGTTTCATAAGTGAATTTTTTTAGGTTAGTTATTTTAAACTTTGCCCGTCAGACTGATTACGTTATGTTTTCACAGCAGAGTTTTGGATTCGTTTAGGAGTGCTTGTCCAAACCATATTCCGTTCTTTTTGAGTAACTAGTTTCTGTAATTATTATTATTATTATTGTTTTTGTTATTATTATTTACATTTTCGTTAAGCATGTTTAAGATTAATCACATTACGATGTACTTACCAGCTGTGTTTCCTCTCTCACACTCCGTTTGTGTGTTTGTGTTGGTTGAGGTTTTAGTCCCAGATTGTCTAGCCTGTGTGCAGGTGGTCATGAAGAATGGTATCAGTAAAGTCCCACTTATTCCTCCCTCCAGACAGGCTTCCGCTTCCGACACCTTTTATTTTATTTTGTTTTATTTGATTTTTTTTTTTTTTTTTAAACCTACATAAATCTACATGGTTTTTAAAATGATGAATGCAGTAGATGAAATGTAGTATTTCTCGAACATCTTTCCTCTGACACTAGACACTTCAGAAAACGCTAAATAAATGTCTTAACACAGAAACTTCATATCAAGTTACACACTTTAAAAAAATAATAATAATAATTTGTTTATATGAGGCATCCACCATACAGTACCCTGTGTAAGTTGTTTAATGATAACGCGTTAGAATGACCTGCGATCTGCCTCGTAGCCAGAACTAGTCAGCTGCTGATCTAGAAAATGAATCAACACCTCCAGACCAATCAGGATCAAGAATTCTGTGTGCAGTGCTGTGGTGTAAAATAGTTGAACCAGTCTATTTGGAGCTGCTTTTCTCTTTCAGGTCAGTGTAGAGCTGCTTATAACGAATCAGTGTTTAGGGACTTAAACTTATGTTTCACAGTCACGATTATGGACCAAGCTGGAGACGGGTCATTTCAAGCTTCTCAGATTACGCCCTTTAAGTATTTCCCATTAGACGACGCGATTCTCTGTAATCGTTGTTTTATTTCATTTAAACCGACAACAGTAAAGCCTTTTCTTATGCGTCTCGCTGTTTACTGTCCCCACCCGCTTGTTTGATGGACGTCTAAAATCCTAGAGGATTAAGATTAATAAAAGATTCTGAAAGTTCTGGGTTTTCACTGGGCTCCCAGAAATAGTTCCGATGAAGCATTACGAGCTCTTAATGCCATGAAACCATCAGCTGTGATCGTTTATTTGCTAATATTTATAGCAGTTTTGTTTCTCTGATTAATTCTGGAAAGAAAGAAAGAAGTAACGCCATGATACTGCTGTAATTTTCTCCGTGGTTACTGTGTACCGACCGTGACAGCCTTAGCCTAGAGGTCTCAGACTTTCTTTGCCATCCTGGAATGGTGTAGTTACCGATTTAATGTGTGTGAGCGACAGGAGGATCATCTCTTTTGTAACTGGGTGTGACTCGGCCGAACGGCGCTGAACCGTCATCGACTTGGCAGGTCAGGAAGTAACCTTTAGAAAAGCAACCCAATAGTTTAACAGATTAACATGAAGCGTTAGTGAAACGCCACAGTGTCCATGATGTTTCTTTGTGTATCTGTAGCCGGACGGATACACAATGTAAACTTGATATGGCTCAACACTGGGTCTTGACCTTGTCATATACCTGTCTGGAGCTATACATTTTCCAGGCTTGCTTCTCCCGCCCCCCCCACACCCCACCCTACTCCGCTGCTCCTGTGTTCTTCAGAAGTCACACTCCTCCCTCACTTATTGGGATTAAAAGATGATGGAGTCAGGGGCAGCCGTATCCTGTGTAGGAAGCGGAAGCATTTTGTTAGCAGCGTGTCCTTTGTTGTGGAAATGCGGGTGGCAGTGATTGATGGCGGCCGTGCCTTTGTGCGCCGTAGAACAGCTGCTCTTACCAAGAACTTCCCAGAGCTGAGTAGAAGTGCACAGACGATTTGGATGATCAAAAACAGTAGTTTGGAAAATCATTACGGTAATGCATCCAGCCAAATTGTTTTCAGGGCTTGTTTTTATTGCATCCGAGGCTTATGGGTCTCATGTGCCGTCGAGCCCTGCCCTCCATTTTCCTCGTAGTTCTTCATCTCACCTGTTCACTGATTCTTTGCCACGGTAGATGGCGTTATGAAAATTTCGCAGATCAAAGCTAATGGTTCTGGGTGCTACCACTGCTCATTTCGACTGCGTTTGAAGCCTTTTAGTGTATACACAACTGGCATATTATATATATATAATACACACACACAACTTATTTAATCAGGTGAAACTTTTTGGAATCGGTCTTCTCAGGAATCGTCATTAGAGGTGCATTACAACTGGAAGTGTTCAGTCTCCTGCAAGTCTGAAAGCTGTTAACTTTTTTTATTTATTATTATTTTTGGTTCCTTTGGCCGTGTGTTTATTTAAGGTCTTTGACGCCGGGTGTGAGTTTAGTCATTTGAAAGAATGTAATACGGAAGGTTTATTCGTTCTACCTTGCTTTGTTTATATATATTTATTTCTATTTTTGTTGACGTATTGAAGTATTCCCCATGCTGCTTCTCATCCATGCTTTCACGGCTGCTGTCCTTTCACTGGCGTTTGTCTTGCTCTATTTCTAGCCATCAGGTCATCCCCTCATCTCGGCCTGTCTGTATCCCGCGCCTGTTCTGACAGGAACCATTTTGCTCCTTTTTTTTTTTACGGGCAGATGGTTGACTGCTCACTCCGAGGACCCGGCAGCGGAGCTAACTGGCCGCGCTCGAGTGAGGGATGAGGAAAAATGAGCACGGGGGCTCTCCGAGGCCCAGCGCACGGAGCGAGGGAGAACACCGAATGACAGGAAACTCTTAACACGTCTTCGAGCTCTTCGAAAATTGCCCCAGCTCCATCTGTTGCCGCTCGTGCCTGTATTACTTAAAACATGGATTATTCATCTTGCAGTTTCACAGTTGTGCTTTTTTAAGTCCTCAAAGCTCAAAGCGGACGAAAGTCCTCTGCGTCACGTGCCTGCAGGTTAACGTGAGGTCCCCACTCGAGCAGGCCTCACGTCTTTAACCGGGCCCATACCTCATCCATTAGCACGCAGCTAATAATAGGGTCGGCGACCACAAGGTCTGAATTTCAGAAGCCTGTTATATGGATTTGAAAAACCACAATTAGAGCGTGCTGTATAATTGCTGGCTTAATGCTGGACAGGATGAAGGGGGGGGGGGGTGTCTCCCTCGTTTTATTCCACGCAGCCTTTTCTTTACTTCACGCGTGCCACTACGCTCAACCAGCGACAATTTTGCTGAAGATAATACACACACATCTGTAATGCTGCTGATGCTTTGAGCTTGCCTTGCACACTTTTTTTTTTCTTTCTTTTTAAAAAAAAAAAAAAAAAAAAAAAATCCCCTGTCGACTCAATCAACAACTACCCAGCCTGCTTTGTGGCAGACACCAACAGGGATTTGTCTTTGAAGATGTCTTTTCCTGCTATCTCCCGTCTTTGTCCTGTCTGCGGCGTGTTTGTGTATGTTATCAGTCGTCTGCTGTGCCAAGTACGCAGGTGGCCTAAAGACAGGACTGGATTGAATTGGGAGTCTGATTATGGAATGCAAACGTATGACAGGGTCTTGGACCTGAAGCACACGTTGTGGTTGTTCAGAAAAAGTGATATGATTTGCAGAAAAAGCAGAAGCATCTGACCCGTGTCCCAGCATGTCGTCAAAACGGCAGATAAAGAATGAAGGGGACAAAAGCAAGGTTGCACACTGAGAGTAGTGTGTGTAATATTTTGGAGTATGTGTAGGGAAAATGACTGGGGTAACGTGTTTATCGAAATCCCAATTGAGAAACGAGTCGAATAATAAAGTGGTTCCGTCAGCAGCCTCTCATACGTACACCGCACACACTGACAAACCCTTCGAGCATGCTGATCTGTAAATGGAGTGCGTGCTGATAAGAAAATCCAGACACCTTTAAACGATCCATAAGGAAGATGTCTAAAGGTACATGTTTGTATTTCACTTGAATTTTCATAACCACGACTGGACTTTCGACGTAAATTCGGTTGATTTGAACCTTTTACAAGATATTCATTTACTTTTACTTTTTTTCATTTACTGTTCTCAAAACAACCCAAGTTTTATATGGTTTCCCGGCGCTATCTTTAAAAGACCACACGCCGACTTCTCTCGAACCTTGCCGTCTTGCGTACATCTGGAAAATCCCAATATAATCTTAACTTCACCGGGTAAACACGCGTGCTTACTCATCACGTTCTCCTCATGGATGCTGAAATGAGACAGCTTTGCCTATTGAGCAAACAAGCGTCCGCTCAATACGCAGCTTCCAACTTCCATTCCCACCACTTTTTTACAAGCAGCCTGATTTCCGACCACATCCTTGTCGCCTACCCATAAGATTCATAATGGGAAGTGGGACCGCATATTTAGCTTATCCACTGAAACCCCGGGCATGAACTCGTCCAGTGTACACAGCCTTAATGGTTATCTGGAAGTGGTCCGGAATGTTCTCATTAAAAGCCAGCAGACTTATCAGAGTCGGTCACACATAACTGGAGCTTTCTCCCAGAAAAGAACTTGTCGTTTTAGCACAATGGATGTGTTTACCTTGAGAGTGAAAATAATGGTATCACCTAATTGGTGTCTGTGTTTTGTTTGAGAGAGACTTTATCACTGCGCTGATCAGTGGAATGGTGATTAATAGGGCTCTTGGGAAAGACCCTCGGTACACACATTACATGTACATGGCTCTCTTGTGGCACTTGAAGAACTCTGTTATACGCTGAGAATGTTTTGAAAATCCCTGTTTTAAAGGCTGGTTGAACAATGGTTGCTTATTAATTCTTTATAATTAACATTATATTCAAAGGGCATCCGAGATTTGTTTGGAAAAAATAATCACGTTGATTCTTTCATTGACATACCTGCTGATAGCGAGTCGTGCCAGTGGGGTTGTCTACCTAAAAAGAGTGCTACAGTGGAGCTTAAGTCCTTTATTCTGATCTCTACACTTTGCTCAAACAGATCAGTTTTCAAAGCTTCAACTTTCATGCTAATACCACCCTCAAAACCATCACGCCCGTCGTCTCTTGGATCGCTACCTGGCCGAGCCGAGTCTCCACGCTAACTCGGCACTTCATGTTTTCACGTGATGTCAAAGATGGCGTGTCAACCTGTGATGTCAGTGAGGCATACATCTACTAACTTTTCACTAGAATGATAAAAATACAGCACCAACCAACAAATTATCGGCAGAATCGCTAAGCACAGATATTTCATTATAAACATATTTAAAGTGTTTCATGGTGGAGGTTTCCTTTAATGCCCAGGCTCCAAACTGCAGTAACTGGGGTCTCCTGCACATTTCCTGCTCAAACACACCCACTTCAACTTAGGAAGGCGGTTAATAAGCTAATTACTTGAAACAGATGTGTTTATATAAATACAAATCTGCATTAGCAGGTTTGGGAATGTGTGCTATAAGCAATCCGTACAAAATGTGATGTTCCTTCAAGGATCAGTGATGTCATTCATTAATTCCATTTGCATCATCCGTACAGTGTTGGAGTTATGAGAGTTGTATTTGTTATACTACAAAGTGCCTGAGTACCTACAGTACCAGCAAACAATCTTGGTGGGAAAAGCAGATCACGGCTTAAACTGAGAGATGGCCCAAGTGATTTAAGCTGACATCCAGGTTAGGGATGACGAACAGCTTCCCTTCTCCCGTGCAAGTTTCCTAACCCCGTGAACCCCGCGGCAGCGGCGCTAAGCCTTCGGCTCCAGCTCAGACTGCCGTCGTCTATCATGTGTCGTCATCTTGAAACAGACGCTAATGTCGTCCTAACTGGAGCAAGTGCGGCAAAAACATCTGCAAATGTTGGAGCTGGAACCAGATCAAGAGGCACGGCTGAGAAAATGGGACATGTTTTGGAATGTGGAGCTTTTGTCTCGTTGAGGATATGAGGGTACAGAGCAGGTCTAAACCAGAAGAACATGTCCGATCATTCAAATACAACTTTCAACTGTAATTTGTATCGTTATGACGGCTATTTCTTAGCATGAAACCTACATTCTGTGATGCTAATCTAAGCTGAACTTCGGCGATGGCTACATACATCGATTAGCAATGTCTCAGTGATAACATGTTCCCGGACATCTGTAATTGGCTTATTAGCATGTTTGCTGTTTAGCACATCACTCTAACCATTAATCAGGCTTGTCAGCATGCCAGCTGACCCTCTGCCAGGTTGTTTACAGCAGAGTGCTCCCAGGCTCAAGGCAGAGCTGTGAAGAAATGATCAAAAGTTCAAAAGTGCTGGGAGTAAGAGAGACCGTCTAGCATTGTCTGACTCCTAGCCTGTGAAGATAGCGGACAGTACTGATAACGGCCCATTTGTTTTTGCTGTATGGAACATAAGGGGACGAGTTCATTAATGAACCACTGTTACAACTCAGCATTTTCACAAGGGCTGATCATTTACAATACCTTTCCCTTGCACAGAATACTTCACGGTATGAGCACCAGAAATCTGGAGCCACACATTCTCCACTGGCTCTTGGGCCATTCCTGTTTTTTTTTTGTTACCTGCTCAGGATTGGTACAATCACGACCTCATGGTAGTCGGAGGGATGGAGGAGCTTGTAACAGTGTGTTAGACGATTGATTGATTGAAATTTTCCGCCGAGAAACTGGTTCAGTAAATATAGTGTGCAAATATCTAAGCTGACTGCTAGATTACTAAACATGAATACAAGGTGTTATTCTATTAGAATATCAAGGTTGAATCTCGTCTTCTCACTGGTTTTTTATAATAGAGCAGTGATTTCGCCTCTTGGTTTACACTAAATGGCAAATAGTATGTGGAAACCTGACGGGCACACACACATGTGGGCCTTCCTCAAACTTGTTGCCACAAAGTTGGAAGCACACAATTGTATAGAGATGACTTTGTGTGCTGTACCAAGGGACCAAAATCTGTTCCAGCATGACCGTGCACCTGTACCCAAAGTGAGATCCATGAAGACAAGGTTGGAGTGGAAGAACTCACGTGTCCTGCACAGAACTCTGACCTCAACCCCACAGAACACCTTTTTGAATGAACTGGAACGATGACCCCTAACCCCAGGCCTCCTAACCCGACATCAGTGCCTGACCGCTCTAATGCACTTGTGGCTGAATGGCCAGATCTCCACAGCCACGCTTCAAATCTAGTGGAACGCCTTCCCGGAAAAGTGGAGGTTATTAGAACGGCAAAGTGGGGATGTTCAAAAAGCACATATAAATGGTGTGGCGAAAGCTTACACCAGGCCATAGTTTCATTGCGTTTGATTACTGCGTTCATTCGTCAACATGTTGGTTGAGTGATGGAACTTCTGCTTCCATCTTATTCACAACAGGTGGATGGGATCTGTGGTTTCAGCTGACTACCACAGAGCAAGGTTTTGGTCTGTGAAGATCCAACATTCATGTTTTAAAATATTCTTACTTCCTGTTTTTCTTCCCCCACCGAGTTGTTTCTTGTGTGTGGTGGACTCCAGTCTGGTAACTCAGATCTGGAAGCTTCCTTCTCCAGTGCCTCGGTTCACAAGCTGCAACTCTGTCTTTCTTGTTTTACTCTCACGTCCAGATGAACTGAATCTTGTTGCCAGATTACTGTTTGCTGTGAACCTTGGAAACACATCAGGAAATTGTTCTGCTTGTTACCCTTGAAACTCCAGAAACTGGTCCATGCACCTGGATTTCGATTGGCTGCAGCTCTCGATTGTTGATTCTTTTTTTTTACAGACTTAAACTCTTGGATCATTTCATGTTGGGCTTGTGTGGATGGAGAAGTGTCTCTACAGTTGGTGTTTAGATCTTCCATTTCCAGATCCTGTTGATATATTTGCTATGTACAGGTGGTCAAATGTACACAGTTGTTGTGATCGTTATTTATACTCACTAACATGTACTTCCTTGGAATGTGTGTGGTTTACCAAGACGGGAACTGGCAGTCAGACTTCCATGTCCACTATTCGGCTTGCTCCGGTGTGATTTGTGATAGATAGATTCTCTTATGATACCACAAACGAATTTATTAAGCAACAAGTTCTCTTTCTCTGTGATCTTGTTGACGTGGAAAACCGGGCGAATGTATACGTATATGGTTACATCGTGTGCGGACTACGTGGCCATCCTGCAGCTTGTTCTTTGATATTCTTCATTTTGCGTGTATGTGCTTGCAATTGAAAGCAGACTGTATCTACACTGGGTTCACACTTGTCACATTGATCAATCAGCTTTTCATCAAGCCGACAGTTATGCTGCGTATGTGCA
The DNA here is from genome assembly GCF_023375685.1 of Ictalurus furcatus. NCBI lineage: Eukaryota > Metazoa > Chordata > Actinopteri > Siluriformes > Ictaluridae > Ictalurus > Ictalurus furcatus. Next base: position 24,444,791 of record NC_071267.1, on the reverse strand, counting down.
CACATTTGTTTCCCTTCAAGCTTGCAGAAAATCAAATACGAGGAGACATGAACTTCATCACTTTCTGTCTCAGGCTTAGTAAAGATCATATTCTTATACACTTTTTAAAAAAATGACCAGTCTTCAGCTCAAGGCCTTGCTGTTGGGAGTACTGTGTAGATGGAATAGCTTGAAGGGGAGTGACAGTAAGTCTGAGTGAGTGATGATCTGAACCAGATGATCCATACACTTGAATGATTGAAGGCAAGTATGGGAACGGACAAAGTGAGAGGACACGCTGCCAGGATACTTAGAGTTTCTGTCAAGCCCTGAACACAGCAGAATTCTTGAGCTGTAATCCAGCTGTTTTTCTTACATCTTCAAGCTCTGATGGAGCCATTTTCATTCAAAAGTTTCATAAATTTGCTTTTCTGTGCGGTTTTTGGTCACACTCTGCTCATTCTTCATTTGCTGCCAACCACTAGTCATGTTGGCATCCAAACATGAAACCGTCAACATTTAAACAATAAATCAGTTACCAAGATGTTGGTCAATAACCTTATTAGCTATTCAAGGTAAGTAAGGGCGTTCTCCCACTTGGTCCGAATGTTTGAGTCCACACCCAGGACTGATTCTGGGCTTATTTGAGAGGAAGGGCTTATAATTGCAGGATTGCTTTCAAGTAGAAGAATTATTTCCAAATCATGGATCGAGTGAGCAGTTCAGTACATCAGTTGAATCGTTTGGAAAACGTTTGGCACTAGGTTTAAATGTCTGCTGTTTATTATTTTCCCTTGGTACCCAACACTCAAGCAATGACGAACAGTCCTTTCGGAATGCATGGCATGTCATCATGTGGGAATATCATAAAACACAGAGCTGTTCTCCTTTAATAATGTTTTTAGCCATGCAGGGCAACATGAGACGTGCTTTTTTCACGATGCTCTCAGTGCATGCACTTGCACCACGGAGGTGAGCAAATTACACTGCCCCAGTCCAATGAAAGTCTGGTTGTATATGTCAGTAAGGCATTCCGTCTCCTCCGCTGAACATACCTCTCTCCCTGCCATCATGAATCCATGAAACAGGAAGTAATGAGACAGTCAATCGTGTTGCTTGCTGTGCAGCGCCAAGAGCAGATAGCTTGCAAACATGATGGAGTCCGCACCCCAGTAGGGAGGAATTGAGCCCCAGACCACTGTTGTCAAGAGGACCAGGGATCAGTATTGGTAGTCTGGACTGCTTCCAGGCTTGAAAACAGCTTTCACACTCCACCAAACATACCACACACTGCGCACGTCCAGAAAAATGCAAGGGTGAAAGCTGCATGCATTCCCAAGACAATTTGAAGTTACCAGTCAAGTTATGTTAGTCAGATGGTCTGTATTTCTTCCCATACCTAATTTAACACTAATGCCTTTTGAGTTTGCTAAGCCACCCAATGCAGATTTATTGCTTTTTCTCAAGTATTTCGCATGCTGGTTAATACACATGCTTACATACTATTAGGGCTAGGAGCTTTTTCCAAAACCACCACGGACACATCAGCATTCAGGCTTTGAGCCTTTTCCTCCAAGTAAAGGCATTATTAGAGTTTGGCCAGCCCTCCTGAGGATCAACCCCAAGCCAGAACCCTCACCCCATTTCTTTTACCGACCTCTTGATGCGCTTTCTGACCCAGGAAATAGAATTAACACCTTGGCCCTCAAACTGAGCTCCCTCAGCGTGGGCCACAGCTGCTGCGGTCCTGCCCCATGCCTCTAATGGCTAAAAGAATAAAACTGAGACTTTGCAGAGCATGCACTGCTCTTTTACACAGCAGATGTTGGGCTTTAGCTTCCCCAAGTCAGCTCCGGTGACATTGGTCCGTGTTGGATGGTGCTGCCAAAGCCTGTTGAGGGGGGAAATGAAAAACCATCAATCTGCAGTGTCACCTCTTGGACTTGTTCGTCACTGTTAAAAGTCTTCGAGAAGGTTTGCTGGCTTGCTGATGCAATTCTTGAAGCCATCTGTGTGTGATGTCAGACAAACAAATCATGTCGTTCTTGTCCACGTTGAAACACGCTAAATATGTTGAAATATTTGGGGGTGTGTTTAGCCATTTTGGTGCTAATTTGTTGGTTGGTGCCGTGTTGTGGAGTGAAAAGTTGTGATCCAGGCTGACCTCACAGGGGGTGTTTGTCATTTAGGTGGAGAATGAGATGAAGAGTGTGACGGCATTGACGGCCATATTTGCATCGAATGTTGAAGCTTTGGTAGTTAATATTTTTGAGCAGAGTGTACAGGAAGGAAGTGAGGGAGCTGGACAGTCTAAAGGGCTAAAGCACTGCTGCATCACTCTCTTTAGGTGGAGATGGATCAAGGGCTTAATCCTATTGCAGCACTCTCAGAAGGTGGTCAAATAGCATTGTGGTTAATATAGATGGTGAAAAAGGTTCAATTGAAAACTCGGACCTTAATTACAAAATAAACATTAGATGGCTTTGAACAATACATGTTAATTATATATTTCTTTAAAAAAAAAAAAGCAACTTGTTCATGGATTTTTCTTTAAGGCTTCAGTTAATCACAGAAGAATATATGTAGCCATGTAAGCAAACACTTGTCATAGATCATATATATCAAATTTTCTGTGGCAAAGTGATATGCCTCATTTCTCCAAAGCTTATAAGAAAATACATACGCATTCAGTGTAAAATGTTCCTGACCATGGAGCCTTTCCCAGTGTCTGACAATAAATTAGAGCGGGAGAAAGAAAGCGGGTTATCTGTTTATTAGCTCTTTTATGTGAGCTATATTTCAAGTGTAATGCATCCTGGGATTCACTGGTTGAAATAGTCGGATATCTGTTTTCTTCATTAGGTGTGGACTTGCACACTGAGATTAACCGGTTCCTGGCTTCAGGCACCCCATGTGTTTGCATTTTCGCCACACATTGCGGTTTCCCAGGGGTGGCTTTTAAGCAGACTCCCCAAGAGCAGGCCATAAAACAAAAGGAATAAGTAGTTTTTCGTCATAATCGTCCCCTTATGCACCAAAGAGAGCCCCGTGCGCACACGTAACTGTCTGATTATGCATCGCTCGCAGTGCTATGCCTCCGTAGCAATTCTCCCACAATAAGTGCAGCGTCGCTGCGTCCAGAGACCGTCTGATTGATCCAGGTTTTTCCATTGATTCGGTTTCTGCCAGTTCAATAAGCTTCTCATAGACTGGTGTGAGACAGAATGGCGTTTGGAACAGATGTTTAGTCTTGGCAATGAAGCAGAAGTATTTTGTTTCTGAAGCCTCCTTGTTTGTTCTTTGGCAGAGGACAAAAGGGCTCCTGTCAAGGAAATGACAACACTTGTGCTTACATGGTTTCTGAGACATTCAAGTCTAAATGAACATCATTTAAAGCATTTCTTAGCATTTCCAGCCCTGAGCCTAGAGTTTCCAAGCTGCTGTGTTTTTAGAATCTGTTTTATTTGAGTGTGTGTGAGGGCATTTAGAGCCGCTCAGTGTGTGACCACTAGTTTATTGGATAAAAACCCTCACGTTTTGCATTACTGTGTGGTGTCTTGTCTTAATCATTGTGTCCTGACTCATTTTTCTCATTGTTTTCCCACAGTACTTCGAAGTGCCCTTTGATTCCAACATGAACCGTACAAAAAACAGACCACTGGTTCGAGGACAAATAAGGTGAGTGTCACTAAAACTTGAAGCCCTGGAGGGTTTTACATTGTTTTTTTTTTTATTATCTACCACCTTATTTAACTTCATTTGCCTCTTAGCATAAAGCATCTTCTGTTACTTGTATCTTCGGACTGATCAACTTTATCCTATGATGCAACGTTTATATCCTGGTGGGCGTGGCTTCTCCCAGAATGACCCCGTCCCCACTCTCAGGGCTCACTGAATAGTTTCATGAAGAGGAAAGTAATGTTATTCAGATCGTATATGGCCTTCGGGCTCAGTAGATCTCGACCACATCGAGGACTTGTGGGAGATTTTGGAGCGACGTGTTTCTGGCGGCGCGCTCTCGCAACATTATCAAAGGGAATTACTTAATTAATTTATTTCTTTTGGAAGAATGGTGCTCATCATTTCAGTACAGTTCTAGAGTCTTGTAGAATCAATGCCAAGATGCATTGAGGCTGTTCACTGTTTACTAAAACACTTTGTTTTTTTTTGTTTTTTTTCTTCTTCTTTAATTCGCCATCTGTCTATACATATACCTTTCATAGAGGGAGGAAAGTAGCATCTCTTCATGCTTTTGATAAGTACCATAATTACACTTTTCTTGCTCCTTCGTTTGCTTCCGTTAACCTTCACAGGCTAACAATGTCATTTTCGCTATCAAAGCTCTCATTATAATAAGTAGGTTGTGAATAAACTATGAGTCTGGACACATCGCTAAGGTCAGCTCGCTGCCGTCAGCTTCTCTTTTTACACTCTAAAGACCTCAGGCGGCGTAACGTCTGGATAAGGTTTAGCCTGTCAGTATTCGCAGCCGTATGCCAACGTTTATCTGCCGATGGCCGCTCACACACCTGTCCTGTGTGGAAGCTGATCCAGGTGCACGCGCCGTCACTGACCTGCTGCTGTCTCCACTTGCATTCGGGTCTGATATGGTGACGTCGTGCCATAATGGGTAAATGTGAAATAGGTACTGCTTTAATGATTACGATCTAGCAGTTTTGATATTTAATTTGACGTGTGGCTTCAGCAGACGCTTTTGTTCAAAGCAACTCGAGTGAGAGTGCAGTCGAGGGTGTCGTCATGTGACGTGTTTAGTCATTTTAGTCAATTTGTTGGTTGAAGTTGTCATTCCTGGGAGAAATTAGCAGCTGTATGCCATGCTAATGTCATTAGCTGATATTGTTATTGCTAGCACAGTTACAGTGGTGTTTAATAGGAGAAAAACGTCAGGTTTTGCTGTTGGCTCTGAAAACCAAATGTGCAAGACAAACGTCTTGTCTTGCTCACCATTTTCCAGTGATGGTCAATGGCATATTAACGAGAAGTCCAGCGTAAAAGTAGTGGAACTTGGTGCGAACGTTATGACTCAAAGTCCCAGAATGCAATCCAAGTATATATGGTATAGTAGCGCTGAATTACAGCGGAGGCTCGGCTCAGTATTAGTCTGACAGTTCAAACTTTGGAATATGATCTGTTTGAGCAGATGAAGAGGTGAGAGATCTGGACAGACTAAAGGACCACACAGACTAAAGTGCTGCCGCATCACTCTTTTAAGGCAGAGATAAAGCGACGGCTAAATCCCACTGATGCCAGTATCAGCAGACCGTCGACCAACATTGTGGCTAATGCAGGAAATCATAACCAAAATGGAAATAGAACAACATGTTGATGAAGGAAGTTTAAACTCGACTCAAACTTGGTCAACTCAGAAGTCCGAATTTTAACTCTTCCACCGCTAGTTCACTGGTTAATAGTCGTTATTGCTTCTTGTGTAAAGCCACGTAAACACACACTTGAGGTTAACAGCCTTTGTTTGTTGCTAATCACGTTTGTTAGTAGATCCTGATCTCGAAAGGCCCCTGACCCATGCTTGAGTCACTTTCCACAACAAAGAGCTAATCAGTCAACATGAGAAGGTAAAGACTGGCAGTCAAGTGAATCCAAACAGTCCAAACCAAACGGCTAGTTAATCCCTCTGCTCTGTGTGTGTATGGTTCATGAATCCACATGCACAAACGTTTCACACTGTAATTCTGGAATGCTCGATATGACTCACTTGAGCTTTTTTTTTGTTTTCGGTGTCAACTGGCTGCTTTGAAACTTTACTTGCTGCCTTGTCTCTCACAGTAAAGACAGCAGGCTTGAGAGCTGTAGCTGTAGTTTGGATACAGAGCAGCTGTGTGAGCTTCATCTCCAGCTTCACCGATTTCGCTCTGACCTCATTTAGACAAAGCGTTTCTCAGAGCACCGATAAAGAGGCGAGCTGATAGCTGATCACTGGCGTCTGTTAAGCTCTGGGTTTAAAAGTTAAGCTCGAACATCTCTCTTGAGATATGTTCGTGAAGTCAAATGTACGTCCGATATTGAAGCATTCCATTAAAAATGCATCTTTAAAGGTTCTATGTGGGACATACGCTAGGTAGGGTTCCTTTCACACAGGAGAGGTCAAATTGTTCTGCTCCTGAGATTTTATTATTTGCACAATTCGAAAGCTTCCCTCAAGGATTTTTGGATTCTTAACAGTTTTAGCTTTATACAGAAGCTCTACTTGGAGCCTTTTTGTATCTGTCCTGTTTGGTTCTACAGTTTGCCACAGATGAGTCAGTAGACAGAAGACGATGTGGTCGATGTTATTTGAGTAGTTACAGGTTCCTAGCTACTGCTTGGAACCCATTCTGATGTCTGATGGGCTAGGTTTCAAAGAACCTTTAGGGTTCCCCTAGACCCTTACGGGAACTAGAATGAACCCTTTTTATCCCTAAGAGCGTGGAATAAACAGTTCCATTTAGCATCTCGGGACTTTTTTTTGTCCTGAAGGAAGAACATGAAGAAGAACATACTGTGAAAAGGAAACCTCATGTAGAGCTCTGCATACAAAAAAGGTTTGAAGGCCGTTACAATGCTAGAACCATCTAGAACCGTGATTGAGTTAATATTTAGTACTGTAATTTCTGCGTACGGTGTTTCATGATATTTACCTCAGAGTTAGCTAGTTCTACTTGATTTTACTTCTTTTTTTTTTTTTTTCTACTTGGTTTCTGCCTTTTTTTTTTAAAGGTTGTTCTGGAGTCTTTTCAGCCATAGGCAGCGTGTATATAACGAGCTCGGGTAGACGTACGACCAACACCCTTAAACAAACAAAGCCACGCTCGTGCAGGCAGCCGTGCAAACACAAACGTCACCTTTCAAACGTATCTTTATATCCATTAGCCTTGACACGGAGCGAGCCATTTGCTCGGGCAAATACAAACATTTCAGTAAGTGGTCGTTGTGTCAGCCCTAAGCATCACGTCCTCCGGAGCCTTTGAAGTTTTGCTCTGAAATGTGGGGTGACAAAAGAAGTCACATTACACCAGTGTGCAAGCTGATACTCTAAAACGTCCTTCAGCACAGCTTACCATCAGACTGGTGTAATGATCTCCTTATCGTGCAGTAATGTGTTCCGTGCTCATGTACTCATTTATTACTCACGTTTACGTAGCTATAGTGAAGCACAAGTGTTTGCATACAAACTCAGTTACAGAGCTTCGTTACAGCTTTGCCTCTGCCTGTTACAAAGCACTGACACTGGAGACTCCTTCCAAAAATCATAAATAATCATCTCCTCGTAGAAAATGTCATCATATCAGTGATTGCACATTACATAGAGCTTCTACCATACAAGTCCGTTTGCATTTATTGTTCCTATAGAAACGATGTATCAGAACAGGCACAATAATATAAACCTGCAATTTTCCTAAAAATGTTAGTTATAGATGAAAATTATTAAACCCATTCTGACCAATCAGAATGAAGAATTCTTTTGTAAACAAAATATTTGCAAGAACAAGACGTTTAGGGCTCATGGATATACAGGCGCATCTAAAAAAAAATAAATAAATAAATAAATAAATAAAAATTGAATATCGTGGAAAAGTTTTTTTTTTTTTTCTGTAATTTAATTCAAAAAGTGGAACTTTCATATATTCTAGATTCATTACGTAAAGTGAAATATTTCAGACCTTTTTTTTTTTGTTTTAATCTCAATGATTACAGCTTACAGCTCATGGAAATCAAAAATCCAGTATCTCAAATTCTTAGAATAAAGAATTTACAATACAGAAATGAGAAGAGCTCTAATCAGATAATTAACTCAAAGCACCTGCAAAGGTTTCCTGAGGCTTTAATCTCTCAGTCTGGTTCAGTACACACAACCACAATCACGGGGAAGATGACAGTAAATTTTGCATTTCATTTGGAAATCAAGGTCCCAGAGTCTTGAGGAAGAGTGGAGAGGAACAGAATCCAAGTTGCTTGAAGTCCAGTGTGAAGTTTCCACAGTCAGTGATGATTTGGGTTGCCATGTCATCTGCTGGTGTCAGTCCAGTGTGTTTTCTCAAGTCGAGAGTCGATGCAGCGTCTACCAGGAGATTTTAGAGCACTTCGTGCTTCCGTCTGCTGACGAGCTTTATGGAGATGCTGATTTCCTTTTCCAGCAGGACTCTGCACCTGCCCACAGTGCCAAAACTACTAGTATCTGGCTTACTGACCGTGGTATTACTGTGCTTGATTGGCCAGACAACTCACCTGACCTGAACCCCATAGAGAATCCATGAGAGACACCAGACCCGACAATTCAGACGAGCTGAAGGCCGCTATCAAAGCAACCTGGACTTCCAGAACACCTCAGCAGTGCCACAGGCTGATTGCCTCCGAGTACTGATTGCATAAATGAACATACTTTTCAGAAGGTCGACATTTCTGTATTATAAATTCTTTAATATTTTGAGATACTGGATTTTTGATTTCCATGAGCTGTAAGCCGTAATCATCGAGATTAAAATAAAAAAAAAGGCTCAAATTGCCGATAGTTAGGGGCAGTCCGTCCAGGATTTTGTGATTTTTGCGATCGCAGAAATTAGTGCAAAATCAAAGCAAACTCTGCAATACTTGGGAAAAGCTTTGATATATATATATATAAAAAAAAGCACCAAAAAAACGCAATTTTTTAAAAAGGCTGCAGCAAAATGGAGCACTTTTCCGTGAAATCCTGTATGGACTGATTAGGGGGTGATAGCATGTTCCATACAACCTCACAAGCCTATCCTGTAGGCTCGATATATGCTTTTCACTTACCTCAAATACTTGAGTACAAATAATCGGCTCAAATACTTGAGGTGACAGCTATGATTTTTACCGAATATCCTACTCCGTACTTTGATTTTTTTTTGTACCAATCAACATCAACAACAAAATCAGTTAAGTGATGGAGTCCTTATATTTTATTTATATATATATGTTTTACATTTAGTTTGAGTTCTTATGGTGACATTTAGAGCTGGAGCTGTGGTCCGATTGCTTACGTTGACCTTGGGGAACTGCAGGTCTACAGAGAATGTTTTTTGTTTTAGTTTTTTTGAGAGATAACAACTAATAACCAAAATGGCCGCCGAAGACTCGCTTTTATTAAGTTATCTCTTCATGAGATATCAAACAATGGGACTCATGAAGATTAATAACGATTCATTCTCCTCCAATGGCTTCAGAGTGGTTTAATACATACCTTTAGAGTAACCAGATCCTCCTCTCAGCAGGACAGAAAATGCTTTATGGACTTTTTTTTATGCATGCTTTATGGACTTTCTGAAACTTTGTTGAAGCTCAACCAAGACCATGATTGAAAGTAATCCATGAGATCTCGAGCAGGACATCGAAAAGAACATCATCAGTATACCGCACAAATCGAATTAGCCGGCTAACTTCTTTATGATTGTTGTGGCTGGTGGCGTAACCGAATCCGTGTGTTGGGAGCAGCATCACAGGCGCTCCAGAAGTCCAAATATTCTCAGACCCGAGTTAAATGCAATCGGACCCTGAGTGGTTCCAGCATCGGCGACAGCACTATGAATAAGTCTATAGAACAGTTGTTAATATTTGTAGGATATTTATTAATTTAATAGTAAAGGTGTGTCAAGGTGATGGAGTTGTTCAGAATGGTAAATTGAGACCAGGACTCTATTAAGCTGCGTTTGTTTATAGTGCAAGGAAGGAAATCTTGCTTTGTGATCCTACGTTTTATCCCCAACAGTTTTCCACACAAGTTTCTCCTCAGTCTTAATTTGCTTTAGTTTTCCTGTTAAATATAGATGCAGCATGAATATTTCTACAAGTAGTTCTGTGTCATTTCAGCATTTAGCATAAGTTTCCACTATAGTAAATGTGAAGCGGAACAAAGTCTGCCTACTTCTAAAATATTACTAATAACGTCTTTTTCCATCACCTAACCTCGTTAAAATTGGATTTGAAAAACACCGACTTTGTTTTTCCCACCACATAAAAACGCCTGGGTTGGAACTAGGTATATATTCGGTGTATTAATATTCACCAAATGTTTCAGAAAATTACGCCGACGTAATTATTACCACGGGACGATTTGATCGATCGTGTTTCATAAACGTGATCATTTTCAGTATGTTCATTAATTATTATCAAGAATCTCCATCCTGATTTCTGAAAAGCTGCTTGGTCCACAATGTCTCTTGTTAATAAAAGCGCTATATAAATCCTAGAATTGAATGGGAGCGAGTGAAGTGCCTTTCTACTGTCAGTGATCACCGATCTCTCGCTCTTCAGACGCGCACTTAAATAAAAGCACCACATGAAACGGTTACAACAGCAGTAATCACAGTTATGTGGAATTTCCAGCAGTTGGACCAAAAAGCCCTTTTTTTTTCCTCCTTTGGTCCCTATCTGGATCTCCCTTTAATTTACAGAGTACTTAGCTGTGAATTTGAACCAGGCCTAGGCTGCTTTTAATTACAATTTTTTTTTTAAAGCCCATCGGACGTGCCTAACTAGTAGACGTGTGGTTAGGCAGGGTTTGATCTCCAGCACGCGCCTCACCCCTTTGTTTCTCTCGCACACGCACTCGTCACGCAGAAACACTTATCACAGCAGCTGCTCTTTATTTATCCCATTTCCGTGCTTGTATACGGAACTGTACATGCATCCGACCAAGTCAAATGAATTGAACATAAATAAAGAAGTAGAATGCCGTGTTCAGAGAATGAAGTCTTGATTTCATTTGCCTGAGATGTGAGTAATCTCTTCTTTCAATTCTGTCTCTCTCTCTCTCAGCCCCCTCCATGCCGTATCATTCGCTCTGGCCTGTGGGATTCCCGGCGTGACCTTGTTGACCCTGGCTGTGAATCCTCTAACTGGCTTCCTGGGGGCTCTGAACATCTTCCTGTACACGTGTTGTTACACGCCCCTGAAGCGTATCAGCATCACCAACACGTGGGTGGGCTCGGTGGTGGGGGCAATTCCTCCGATCATGGGCTGGACCGCTGCTACAGGCGCACTCGATCCAGGTCTGACCAATACACACGCGTACACACACACACACTACATACACTTGTATGTACATATTACATAAGTGTTGGCCCGCTGCGAGTCAAGTGTGTTATGACGGCTGAAGTGTGCCGCGCAATCATCCGAGATCTGCACACAGATAATAAACCACGCCCATTTACTGCATGTTTAATGACCTCAGCAGCTGTAGATGAGGGGGCGGGGGGGAGCATTCAGCCTTGAAAGTTTTCCCAAAACAGGAAGGACTTTCAAAATGTTTACGCAGTTAGCTGATACTTAGTTTTGTGTGAGTTTTCTGTATTTATTTTTAAACTGTAATCACATAGACAGTTCCAGCTGGAGTTTTCCAGTGAAGAGGAAGTTAGTATAAGTCACTGGCATGGCAGTTTATATGAACGATCAATATGGTGGTGTGTCGCCATGTTTTTTGCTTCCTATGCTGTGATTGCTGAGTAGTTGTCACTTTTTTTGGGGGGGTTTTTTGTTGTTGTTGTTGTTGTTGTTGTTGTTGTTTCTTTCTCTTTCTTCGTGGTATTACAATGTTTATAATGCTAGTATAAAATGGTGATTTAAAATAAATAATAAAAGATGAAGATAAACGTCGTTAAAAAGGCTGATAAAAAAAAAAAAAATCGGTCATTAAAAATGGCTATAAAACAATCCAAAATTGAGATAAATTAAAAAGCGTTGGATTAAAAAATAATATAAAGTCCCCATGAAGTGCCTTGAAATGCGCAGCGTTCGATGTGTTGTATTTTCCACTGAAACAGGAAGTCAGGGCGGGACATATCGAGTGGTTCCTCCCCCTTTTTTTAAATGGCCAATAACGTTTATCTTACCTCACAGCCGATGCTAAGTCGTACTTGGCAGTTAGTACCATGGATTTTTAGAACGTTAGGGGGCGGGACACTTCAGATTCTAGAGAGCATTTGATTGGACAGAAAATCTGACGAGACGCTGAAGTGCAGAATGATGTCATCGAAGTTGTCGATTCGTATCGGTGGTCGAGAGAGACTGTAAATTTTGAACGCGTATATCATCTGTCTAAATGCAAGTGTTGTCATTGTTTTGGAGCACACTAGATTAGAGATAATCTTAAGGCGAACGTATTCACACTAAAAGCCACAAAACGTCCATTGTGATTTCATGGGGACTTTAATATTTGTATGGCAATAAAAACATTGATCAAATAGAATAAATGGTGATTTAAAAAAATAAATAAATAAATAAATTTTAAGGCAATTAAAAATATTCTTAAAACGTCACACCGTTGTGGTGTCCTCTGGTCAGCGTAAAAGAGCGACGCGCGGCTCGTCATAAACGGCGTCGGTGTTACTAATTACTGTGTGCTTTGTGCTGGGAAAGACGAGCTTACTGTTTCAGATCCCTTGTTTTCCCAGAGGGTTTAGCTGCGCGTGTGTTTACACAAGCAGAGCCGAACACACACACACACACACACACACACACACACAGGGTTTCATGCTCTGGTGCTCAGACTCAGGCCGCTGCGCTGCTGCTGTTGCTTTTCTCCAGCACAGGAGCTGAAACACAAGCCTGACTGTCTCTTCTCTCGCATTTCTAGTGCGGGGAGTGTGTGAGAAATTACTAGAAAGTGTTGGGTTTTGTTTTTTTTTTGTCCATGTGTCCTTGTCTCTTGAGTTTGATTTGTTCCAAGCTGCTTGAATTACATTTAGCATCCTTGGGCTTTGGAAATATGCAAATTAAACGATAGTACTTGTTTCTGATTGGCTGGCAGAAGTGATATGTAAACAGTTACCGAGTTAGACCGTAACTGCGTCCCAAATGACATCCTATACACTACGCACTCACACTATGTACTCCGTCTAGTGTACGAGTTTTAGAAGAGTAGTATCGTCTCAAATGGAACGCTAACGTTTTGTTTCCCAGTAGATGGCAATTGACGTCAAATACACGTAACGCGCCGCCGCTAGATTTAAATGAAACTGAATTTCACCGTATCAAGGTAACATAAAGAGTGAAATTCATTTACAGAAGTGTGCACACTTTTTTTTTCTTTTCTTTCTTCTCTGAGCAAATTTGAGCCCGCATCAGCGCCTGGTAGCTCCGCCCCTTTTCCACTACGTAAGCAAAGCTGCGACTGTGAGCGCATGAAGTATCCAACGTTCAACACTTCGTTTTTCTTTTTCTTTTCCCCCAGTTGAATAAGTGGATCACTTGACATGCACTTTTCAGTGTGAACACGACTCACGCTATTTATACTACAAAATGGCGTAGAACAGTGCACGAGTAGTAATGGTGCGATTTGGGACGTACCTACCTAGTGTTTATACGTTACACTATTGCCTTTGTCGTCACACAGCTAATCAAAACTAAGAAAAAGACAACTGGCTAAATAAAATGTAAGCTCGCCGTGTTTGCTACTTTCATAATTTGAGGAAAGTACCAAAAAAAAAAAAAAACAGCTCTAAATCCTAACCAGCTATTTGTAAAAATTATAAGTGAGATACTGAGGCACTTTGGTGGACATTATCTGAAAATGAAGAACTGTTTTCCACCATGTTGTTCTTTGCACACATCTTGTCCATTCTTCTCCGATTTTGGGACGCTTGTATTCTTCTTGTAGTACTTTGTGTTGTATTACTTGCTCACTCTTTCGTTCTTGTGCACTTTGGCAACATTGGTCATGGTTCTTTAATTTGATGTGTCTGACTTTTTTTTCTCTCTCCTGCTCTCTAGGTGCTCTGCTGCTGGGGGCGTTCCTCTACTCGTGGCAGTTCCCTCACTTCAACGCTCTGAGCTGGAACCTCCGCGAGGACTACTCGCGCGGCGGATACCGCATGATGTCGGTCACCCACCCGGCACTGTGCAAGCGGGTGGCACTCCGCCACAGCGTTGCCCTGATCGGCCTGTCCACGCTCGGCCCCGTGCTGGACGTCACCACCTGGACTTTCCCGCTCATCTCTCTGCCCATCAACCTCTACATCAGCTACCTCGCCTTCCGCTTCTATCAGCGTGGCGAGCGCCAGAGCGCCCGCAAGCTCTTTTTCTGTAGCCTTTGGCACCTGCCCATGCTGCTTCTCCTCGCCCTCACCTGCAAGAAGAGACGCCTAGCCGAGGAGGCGGGGCCAACCGGGTCCACGGACGCATCTATCGCATTACACGCATCCTCTTCTTCCTAAACCACGATAAACAGCTTTATTTTCCGTCACGAATGACGGCTCGGATCGATCGGAGCAAGACCGAACACCGAGTAAAGTCTGATCTGATTATACGGTTGCTGAAGATAAAATTCCCGGACTCTCTCAGGTCTTTCGTAAATTAAGTCTGAAAAGAGTGTAAATATGTGAAATATTGAATAAAATATCCATCCACACGATCGCAGAAGCCAGAATCATCGACTCGCTGAATGAGTCACATTTAAATGATAGGAAATTAGATCCAGATTTGGATCTGAAGCGCTTCTCTGTATGTAATGCTACACGGTCCTGAGTTACAGCTCAGGTTTAAAGCCAAAAATTCTCATATACTGTAAGAGGTTTGCTAAACGAACGTGACTGGACCCTGTTTCGCTAACATGGTGCTGGTGCTGTTTAGGGAAGTAGAGAGCATTTTGAATATCTGAGCAAGGTTTCCACTGGTTTACAAGTTCAACCCTTATATAATTGGACGTGGGAGCCGAAATAAATTCATTCCGCGTTGATACACGACACAATAATGTCATGGACATTCTCTTTGTTCCTAGTAACATGGTTATTTATTTATTCAGTGACTGGTCTACCTTTATTGCTTTTCCGCCAATAGATTACAGCGTCGATGTGTTGTACACTTAGCTGGCCACAAGCTTCAGAATCCTGAATACTGTAATCTAATTGGCTGTCCACACTCCCTCCCTAATGCACCTTAGTCAAAAGATTTTCATCAGAAAAACACGCTTTTGAATAAGACTCTGTAGCGAAAGCTAGACGTTTGCTCACAGTACTAGCAGTTCTAGCATTTTGCTGCAGAGATTCGACTCCAGAACCTCCTGCCTCGAGAACCACCACCGACTCATCGGGTGGAAAAAGGTTCTGTGATACTCCAGAGAGAAAGTAAGCCCCTTGGCGTTGGCTTTCCTGCCGTCCTTCATACTGTATGCAGCCTCTTGATGTCGTGTAACGTCTACATCTGACCTCACTGTATAAATAATTCATCTATGTGGAATATTAAAGAACATGTGTTCTTTAAAATAAATGCTTTTTAATCAGTGTTTTTGGTGGATGGATTCATCACAATTCAGTTTGATTTGTATAGCAGTTTTAACAATGCACCTCGTCCCAAAGCAGCTTTACAGAGTGATAGGAATTTAAAATGTATAAATTTATCCATAATGAGCAAGGAAAAACTCCCTGAGATCACATGAGGATGAAACCTTGAGAGGAACCAGACCCAAAAGGGGTTATCTGGGTGACGACGAGTAGTGTGATTTATAATCATTCCCTACTATAGATATAGTGTTGTACAGTGCATCCGGAAAGTATTCACAGCGCTTCACTTTTTCCACATTTTATGTTATAGCCTTATTCCAAAATGGATTAAATTCATTATTTTCCTCAAAATTCTACAAACAATACCCCATAATGACAACGTGAAAGAAGTTTGTTTGAAATCTTTGCAAATTTATTAAAAATAAAAAAACAATAAAATCACATGTGCATAAGTATTCACAGCCTTTGCTCAATACTTTGTTGAAGCACCTTTGGCACCAATTACAGCCTCAAGTCTTTTTGAGTATGATGCTACAAGCTTGGCACACCTGTTTTTGGGCAGTTTCTCCCATTCTTCTTTGCAGGACCGCTCAAGCTCCATCAGGTTGGATCATCAGCGTCAGTGCACAGCCATTTTCAGATCTCTCCAGAGATGTTCAATCGGGTTCCAGTCTGGGCTCTGGCTGGGACACTCAAGGACATTCACAGAGTTGTCCTGTAGCCACTCCTTTGTTAACTTGGCTGTGTGCTTAGGGTCATTGTCCTGTTGGAAGATAAATCTTCACCCCAGTCTGAGGTCCAGAGCGCTCTGGAGCAGGTTTTCATCAAGGATGTCTCTGTACATTGCTGCATTCATCTTTCCCTCGATCCTGACTAGTCTCCCAGTTCCTGCTGCTGAAAAACATCCCCACAGCATGATGCTACCACCACCATGCTTCACTGTAGGGATGGTATTGGCCAGGTCATGACTGGTGCCTGGTTTCCTCCAGACATGACGCTTGCCATTCAGGCCAAAGAGTTCAATCTTTGTTTCATCAGACCAGAGAATTTTGTTTCTCATGGTCTGAGAGTCCTGCAGGCGGGCTGTCATGTGCCTTTTACTGAGGATTGGCTTCCGTCTGGCCACTCTACCATTCAGGCCTGATTAGTGGAGTGCTGCAGAGATGGCTGTTCTTCTGGAAGGTTCTCCTCTCTCCACAGAGACATGCTGGAGCTCTGTCAGAGTGACCATCGGGTTTTTGGTCACCTCCCTGACTAAGGCCCTTTTCCCCCGATCCCTCAGTTTGGCCGGGTGGCCAGCTCTAGGAAGAGTCCTGCTGGTTCCAGACTTCTTCCATTTATGGATGATGGAGGCCACTGTGCTCATTGGGACCTTCAATGCTGCAGAAATGTTTCTGTACCCTTCCCCAGATCTGTGCCTCGATACAATCCTGTCTCGGAGGTCTACAGACAACTCCAGACTTCATGGCTTGGTTTGTGCTCTGACATGCATTGTTAACTGTGGGACCTTATATAGACAGGTGTGTGCCTTTCCAAATCATGTCCAATCAACTGAATTTACCACAGGTGGACTCCAATCAAGTTGTAGAAACATCTCAAGGATGATCAGTGGAAACAGGATGCACCTGAGCGCAATTTTGGGTGTCATGGCAAAGCCTGTGCATACTTATGTACATGTGCTTTTTGTTTTTTATTTTTAATAAATTTGCAAAGATTTCAAACAAACTTCTTTCACGTTGTCATTATGGGGTATTGTTTGTAGAATGTTGAGGAAAATAATGAATTTAATCCATTTTGGAATAAGTCTGTAACATAACAACATGTGGGAAAAGTGAAGCGCTGTGAATACTTTCCGCATGCACTGTGTATAGGCAAAAAGTGCACTTGTGTCAACAGGAACTTCATTATAGATGTCCCATGTAGTCTATTTTGTTGAAGTTATCGACTCTTCACTGATCGAGACTCGGGTGCTTGAACTCCAGATCAGTTTCGGTGCATTATTTAATGTGCCAAAGACGTCACATGACTGTTTCACTACGATATTTTCATAACTTGTTTCATATAAATGTGTTCAAGAAATGTCAACAAAACAGGTTCAATGTAATATAGGACATGTTATGAAAACACTGCAATTGTTAAATGGGTGGAAACATACCTTTTAGTAACAAACACAAGCCTTTTTACAAAACCAACAAGGTAGACCACCATCTCGGAAATGATGTCATGGTAACACAAAACTCACACGTTGTCACATGACCTAACCTGGATGTTCAGTAGATGTCACTTAAAGAATTCCTGAGTTAAAAGTCAGGGATAAAGTTTTAAAAGCACCTTTCAAGATCATCCCAGTATTAATTTGGTGTATTAATGCATTTCTTAATGCTACTTAGTGGCCGGTTGCTTTGTCACAATAAACACTTGATTACGATATCGTTCACCCGACCTTATAGTAATAACATAAAGGTCATTTGTCTAGCTGGATATGAACGGATTTCAAGCAGCACTTACACAAGAAACGTGGTATTCATGGAAATCCTGTGACTACAAATTTATATACAAGGAGACACTAATATGAATTCATTTGCTTCAAAGTGTATACATTTACATTACATTTACATTCATTCACTTAGCAGACGCTTTTATCCAAAGCGACTTACAAATGAGAAAGATACAAGCAAAGCGATATCACGCAGAGAACAATACAAGAAGTGCTACCATACAAGATCTGTTAATTGAATTCCAGAAGAAGCAAAGTGCAGAGTAGAGGTGTAAGTGCCTTTTTATTTTATTTTTTTTTTATTATGAGTTGATTAGGTGTTCATAGAAGAGGTGGGTCTTTAGCTGTTTTTTGAAGATGGTGAGAGATTCTGCGGTCCGGACTGAGATTGGAAGTGCATTCCACCACTGAGGAACAGTTAGTGTGAAGGTTCTGGAAAGGGACCTTGCGCCACGCTGAGTTGGAACTGCTAAACGTCGGTCGCTAATCGATCGCAGATTCCGAGAGGGAACGTAGGCCTTCAGGAGAGAGTTGAGGTAGGAGGGTGCTGTTCCTGACAAGGTCTTGTAGGTGAGCATCAAGGCCTTGAACTTGATGCGGGCAGCTACAGGAAGCCAGTGGAGGGAGATGAAGAGGGGTGTGACATGGGTTCTCTTGAACTGGTTGAAGACGAGGCACGCTGCAGCATTCTGAATCATCTCAAGGGGTTTGATGGAGCTGGCTGGGAGGCCTGAAAGCAGTGAGTTGCAGTAGTCCAGTTTAGAGATAACAAGAGCCTGGACTAGTATCTGTGAAGCCTGTTTGGTGATGTAGGGTCGGATTTTCTTGATGTTGTAAAGGATGAACCTACAGGACCTTGCAGTTGCTGAGATATGGTCTGCAAAGGTCAAGCCGTCATCAAGAATCACCCCAAGGTTCCTGGCCGTCCTGGTTGGCATGAGTGTGAGTGAGCCGAGCTGTACGGTGAGGTTGTGGTTGATTGAGGGACAGGCTGGGATCACGAGAAGCTCAGATTTTGCCAGGTTAAGTTTAAGATGGTTTTCCTTCATCCAGACCGAGATGTCCGAAAGGCAAGCAGAGATGCGTGCAGAGACGGATGGATCGTCAGGCTGGAAGGACAAACGGAGCTGGGTGTCATCAGCATAGCAATGATATGAGAAGCCATGAGACTCAATCACCTGCCCTAGAGATGTAGTGTAGATAGAAAAGAGGAGTGGACCCAGAACTGACCCCTGAGGAACGCCAGTTGTGAGTTGCTGAGTTTCAGAAATACCTCCCCTCCATGATACCTTGAAGGATCTGTCAGAGAGATAGGATTCCACCCAGCGCAGAACCGTTCCAGTGATGCCCAGGCTGGAGAGAGTTGACAGGAGGATCTGATGGTTCACAGTGTCGAAAGCAGCAGAGAGGTCAATTGTATAATTGGCACTGAGTTACTGCAGGTCTATTTATTGATTACACGGTCAAGTTCAAATAGGTATTTTTATCGCGCTTACACACTAGCTTAGTGATCATTCTGTCAATCTCTGCCGTTTGATATTCACTTGAAAGAACGCAATTGACAGCGAATCCAAATATAATTAGCAATTTAATGTGAACAAAAGTAATGGTGGCTTATAAAGGCGGAAGTGTTGGGTGTGTGTGTGTGTATGGAAGCAGTGGCTGTGCCGCAGACATATTATGGGCAAATATTTTCTCAATATATTTTTTATAATGAAAATAGTTCCCACAGAGCATTGTTAGTCGTCATGCCAACGTGCGGACTAACTGACAGCCCATAATGAGTGTAGTAAAGGTTGCGGTGTAATGAATACATACAAGTGGCGTGATACACACAGCGAAATATCCCAGTGCTGTTATATTAAATATCGGCACGTTCGAGATGCTGCTTGTCCGATCAAATTAGCGGACCAGGACTATCTGTTGAATAATGGAGGATTTCGCACACACTATTCAGGATGTGGTCTCTCACTGTTTAGTCTTCATTTTGGGATTTTCAGCTTTATTTATGGAGGTTTTGGCCGTCACTAAAGGTAAGTCGGTTAATACGGTTGATTGGCGTTTATCAACATATTAAGCACTTGAGTATGATGAAAATGTTGTCAAATGATCAGCCAGAATATACACTACATGGCCAAAGTTTGTGGACACCTCACCATCACACCCATATGTCGTTCTTCCCCAAACTTTGGAAGCACACAATTGTAAAGAATGTCTTGGTATATTGTAGCGTTACAATTTCCCTTGACTAGAACTATTGTAAGAGGCGCCAAACCCGTTCCAGCATGACGATGCCCCTGTGCACAAAGCAAGCTCCATGAAGACACGGTTTGCCAAGGTTGGACTGGAAGAACTCGAGTGACCTGCAGAGTCATCTGACCTCAACCCCACTGAACACCTTCGGGAAGAACTGGAACGACGACTGCACCCCAGACATCGGTACCCGATCTCACTAATGCTCTTGCGTCTGAATGAACACAAATCCCCACAGCCGCGCCCCAAAATCTAGTGGAACGCCTTCCCAGAAGAGCGGAAACTCGTCTCGGACCGTTCTTATGTGGTATCTGAAAGGACATGGTGCTAAAAACAGCACCATCTTTTATACACAATCTCTTTATTCCTCAGTGCAAGGTGGACTTGTACATTAGAAGTCATTGGAATATTGATTTCGTTTGTATATTTCATTTTTAAGCCTCAAATACCATCACTGAGTGAAATATCCTCTGAGGAGAGTGTGTGATTTCTGCACAGTGCTAAACTGGAAGTTTTAAGTTTTCCTCACGTATTGGCTACATTGTCCTTGTAACTCCAGTGCTTCAGAACTTTGCATGTCTTGGCTGGTGATTATATTTGGGGTAAATGTGTAAGTTTCCTTCTTGGCTGAACGTCTCCTTTAATCCACACTTGTTCCTGGACCTTGGAGCCTTGAGCTTTTTTCCAGCACTGGAACATTTTCCCTCTTTTCCCTCCTTTCTGTGGCTGTAGGAGCGTCCGGCTTCCCTAGCCACATTCGGCTAGCGTGTCGCCCCACGGGATCAGTACAGGATCGACCTCTGCACCTGTCCAACTGCAACATATGATCCCCTCTTCCATGGTCACACACACACATACACTCACACAGAGCGAGCTCCGTCAGCACCTCGGCCTGCTCTCCTCCTGCTCTCCTCCTCCTTTCTGCTCTCCACAGGAGGAATTTAACCCGGATGGAGGGATGTGAACGAGACGTATCCTCATAAAAAGGCCTGGTCCGGATGCAGCGTGATTTGTGTTCGGGTTAGATGGAGAGAGAAAGAGAGATGGAGACAGCTGTTCCTGCTGTGTGTCTAGATTGAATGTCGACAGCAGGCTCAGACTAGTTTGTAGTTTGGTGAGGTGCACATGAACGAATGCTGTGTTCTTCCTTGTTGGTCTGCCCGTTTTCTTTATACTACAAATACACAGGTTGCTTGATCTCACTCGTTATTCAAGTCTGCTACGATATATATATATATTTTTTTATTCATGTATGCCATATTCTACAATCCATAGATTGATGTTCAATAATGCTGAAAATGCTTATGAATCTGAGGAGGAGAAGTGTCCCAGCTCTGCTTTCATTCCTCCGGAGTGTTCTGTGATCAGGTGAGCCTAGTGACTTCGGTGGTGGTGGTTTTAATGTTTATCCCGAATAACCGTTAGTTGTTGTTAGCAATGATGGTTTTTTTTTTGTTTGTTTGTTTTTTCCGGATTTGTTCCAGCAGCATCAGGAGTTCTCTTTAACACACTGTAAAACCGGATAAGTCCATTTAACTCAAAAAATCTGAGGAAACTAATTACCTCAAAATTTTTAAGTTGATAAATCAATTCCTTTAAGCTAAATACACTTAAATAGAGTTAATTGAGTTAAATTTTTTTGTTATATTGAAGTGCATTTGCCTTAAAGAAATTGATTTATCAACTTAAAAATTTTGAGGTAATTACTTTCCTCAAATTTTTTTGGAGTTAAATGATCCATCCGGTTTTACAGTGTAGCTTTAGTTTCAGAATTTCTGGCTGCATAGGAAAATAAAAATAACTAAACAAACAAATAAATAAACACTTGATAACTTGTGTTTACTTTTTACTTGTTTACTCACCTGCTTATCTATTTGCTTACTTATATATGCTTACCTGCTTACATTACTCACTTATTTACTTACTTACCTGCTTATTTATTTACCCACTTACTTGTTTACTCAATTACCTCCTTACGTATTTACTTGTGTACTGACATATTTCACTTATTTACTTACTTACACCCTTACTTATTTATTTCCTTATTTATTTACATACATCTACTTACTTACGAACTTGTTCACTCACTTATTTACTTTCTTATCTACTTGATTGCTTTGTTTGTTTATTTATTTATTTACTTTCTCACTTATTTATGTATTTAATTACCTACCTACTTACTTGTTTACTCCCTTACTTACCTAGCTACTTGTTGAACTTGAAATTTGATTGACTTACTTTCTTCATTATTATTATTATTATTTATTTACTTTCCCACTTATATATTGACTTGCTTTAGTTTAATTTCATTGCCTATTTACTTGTTTACTACTTACTCATCTCTCCGTCCAGCACATGGCTCCAGTGCAAAACTAAACAAAAGGTTAATGAAAGTGAAAAGTGTGTATATGACCTGGCTGATGTCTTTCTCTAGCTATTTATCCGAATTCTGAGGCTTTCTTTTCTCTTATTTCATTTTCCACGTGGCCTCAACTGATTTGTAGCTGATCTTCTACCTCTGTAAGAGCTCCACAGAAATGTATTATAGTCTATAAAAGCTGCTGAACTGCTGCCCTTCACCTGGACACATAATGTTTGGCCTTCAGAGCAGACATCACCATCTGCAGGACGAACCACTGACACACTGACAGGTCAGAGGTAAGAACCTCTTCCCAGCTCTAGATCAGGGTTTACATGTGATTTACAGCCTCCATGCAGTCTGCAGTATGAGCTTTATTTCATTACTGTTCGCCTTAGTGTGTTTTAATGGCTCACACACACATGGGTTGTGATGGTCTACATGTGAGATATTGCTGTGTATAGCCTACAGAGTCGCACAGAGGAATTATGTTCACTTGTACTACAACAGCAATAATAATAATAATAATAATAATAATAATAATAATAATAATAAGCATACAAGTACTATATTACTAATAATGACCTTCACCGTGTAATAATGCATACTTTTGTACATAGTTCATTTTCTTTACTTGACAATATTTCACTTAATTATGTTGGTTCGTGACTGAGATCATACTTCTTGTATATCTATTTAATGAATCGTTCATGTGTGTTATGGGGAGTGTGGATATAGCTCCGGTAGATACACGTTTCATTTGTAAGAGCCTACTCCAGAAAGATCCACAGGACCAGTTCAGGAAGCAGAGCTCGAGTTTAACAAGAAAGTTAAAGAGAACTGTGCAGATAGTCATTGCTTTCTTAAAAATAAATAAATAAAAAAATAAAAAATAATAAAAAGTCGCATTTTTATTTAATAATTAACCCGTATTTAATGTACTATTAAGTTTACACCGTATAATATAGTTATGAGTAATGCATTCACATAGACTATAAGAGGAATGTCAGCTTTTTCTCCACTGGCCTCTAGACTTCAGTTTCAAATGGAAGTTTATTTGTGTTATTGTTTATTGTTGTATTTATGTAATACGGAAACATATCGGGTTTTTTTTTTTTATTAATTAAATGAAATTAAATGAGTCGAGTCGGTGTTGAAAATAAGCTTGTGTTTATTTACCCTCAAACTGCCTGGTTATTTGACAAACCCCGATTTCTAAAATAAATAAATAAATAAATAAATAAATAAATAAATAAATCGCCTTAGTTATTTTCTTTCCATTAAGTTAACTGTCGAGGCTGAGAGGAATGTGATTAAAAGTTGCGCCGCTTTCACACAAGCCTTTAAACTTGGTTAAATCATTTATTATATCATTCTTATTATCGATATTTAATCATTTCTGTCCAGACAAAAGACCAGTGGCCGTCAGTGATATCGGGGGTCAAACTGAAGAAAAAGAAGAAAACAAAACTTTTGAAGAAATTTCTTTTATAATATCCTCATTTTTCTTTCTTTCTTTCTTTCTTTTTTTTTCTTTTCTAACAATACTAGTCTGTTTCTTTTTTTTTTTTTTTTTTTTTTTTTGGGGGGGGGGGGGGGGAGATAAAAACTTCAAAAGCTATTGAACTGGACTCAGAGAACCCCAATCCATTTCTACAACAAAAAGTCATATAAATAATGACTCTGCGTTTATATTACAAACCTAAATTATTTATTATAGGCCTAGTGAATAATTAATGCGATCACGCGACTCATAACTGATCCCAGTTTAAACACCTTTAACACCACATGCACAGTTCAAAGTTTGCACATTTTCTTTTCATGCAGAATAATGAAAAGTGATATAGTGAGTGCCGAGTGATCCCCTCCATTCCACATGATCGATACTAAAGCGCATTGGCCGAATGATAAAAAAAGAAAAGAAAAAATTTTTTTTGTTTGTTTTTTTTTTAAATTGAGGAAATATTTATATATGCTATTTATTTATTCTTTATTCGTTTATCCGTGTGTATTATTTTTGATTCGAAGATAAATGTAGTTCCTGTCGTTTCTAAGTTTAAAGAGAGTTCGGAATGTCTAAATAATCAGGAATAAAGAAAAGTTTCTTTCTTCAGTAATCTCTCTCTCTCTCTCTCTCTCTCTCTCTCTAAAAGCTCCTCCCTTACCTTTTCCTGATTGGTCCGTTTGTGTCAACAAACGTGCAATTATGGAATCCTGGAGGTCCGATTGGCCATCGCCCCAGCCTATCACAGGCTTCTGAATGTTTCAGCGCTTTATAAAGGTTCAGCACTGAATCCTGAAGCGTGAATAAAACTAAAGAAGAGAGAGAGAGGGAGAGAGAGAGAAGGGGGCAGAGAGAGAGAGAGTGAGAGCAGCGCGCGCACGCTGCGTTTATTCACTTATTTCTCTCCACTTTACTCTTCTGGACATTATGATCAGAAGTCGTTTCGTGCCCGAGTTCCCCCCTGGTTTTCCCCCCACCACTTTAGACTAGTTTTGACATTTTGTATTTGGTATTTATTTACCTTGAGGACTTCAATGGCGTGTGCATCCTGACGCGCGCGCGCGCCCTGGAGAGACTTTTTCCCCTCCCGTGTGAAAATGTCCGGTTGGAGCATGGTCCACGTCGCACCCGCCGGAGCTTATGGAATATAGCCTGCTTCGCGCACATCATCCGTATGCTCTGTCAGCGAGTCCTGTGAGGCGGAAGCTCGCGCTATTCGGCATCATGCTCGTGCTGTGGCTCTACGTGCTGTACTCGTGCGTGGGCTCGTGCGCCACCGTGCCGAGTTTACGCGCGGACCGGCGCCGGCCCGAGGACGCGGGCTTAAGGTCGGGAATCGGGTCCCGGTTAGTTCCACAAGCGCGCGCCTGGGAGGACTACGACCAAACGGGCGTCGGGGTGTTTTCTAGAGACTTGAACAACGTCAAAAGCGACGACGTGACGGATGTCAGGACGTTTCCTCGAAATGTCTTGAAAGGCAACGAGGCCGAGACGGAGACCGAGCGGCGGGGAGGAGACGCGGCAGGAGAGCGGAGGTCCCCGGTACACAGCGGCGGCTTGTCCACTTTCTCCAACGGCTCCGGGACCAAGCGGCTGCCGCAGGCCATTATCGTAGGGGTGAAGAAAGGCGGCACGCGCGCGCTGCTCGAGTTTCTCCGCGTGCACCCGGACGTGAGAGCGGCGGGAGCCGAACCGCACTTTTTCGACCGTTTCTATGACAACGGATTGGAGTGGTACAGGTAAGCACCAATCACTAGCTTTATTTAATTTTATTATGTACTTTTAAGTGCAGAGATAAATCATTATAATAATTCTGACAGTTGGGTGCAGGCAGGTGCAGGAGAGCAAGCTTTATACTTCTGTCTTCTTACCACAACATGTACATTAATAATAATAATAATAATAATAATAATAATAATAATAATAATAATAATAAATCTGGGCCTAATTCTGTCTTGTTAAGCTGTTCTCTGATACAGTAGGTGATACAGTAGGCTGCTGTGGGGGTTTTTGACGGATCCTGTCATCACCCGCTTTTGATATCAAATGCAGTCATGATCATATCAGTGGGTTCGGACAGATTTGATCTTTTTATTTCCAAGCTTGT
>NC_071267.1:24408838-24413838 GCF_023375685.1 Ictalurus furcatus | reverse complement strand
TATACGAAGCAGTGTCACGGGAGTGATTTTATACATGGTGATGTCATGGAATTAAACGTGGGGATTTATCGTGCGATAAAATCAATATCAGTGAGGAATTCTACACAACACGGAGTGCTGTTAGAGGAAAATAAGCTCCGGTGGCGTGGTGTGGCGTGGCGTGGTGTGGTCTCATGTGAAGATTGTTTTCCTATAGCAGTTCTTCCTGAAGTGTTTTATTCCTCTTATACGACATATTCGCCAACGATTCCGATTTATCCATCCATACTTACGTTTAATGTCGTGCAACGTCCTCAAAATGAATAAGACCGAGTTCTCGAAGTTAATAAGACAAAAAACGCACAGCTTGTCGTGTTCTCATGGAGCCGGGAACTCCATCCTGAAAGCCTTTCCTGTGGTGGAACACTGTGGCGCTGACACTGGAGACTCCTTCCATAACTGTTCCATGAATAAACAAAGAAAAATTCCACCATATCGACAATGATACCAGGTTTGAACAAAAATCCACGATGTCGAGCGTCCACTGTACAAATCCGCCCTGCAAAGGCTGTTATAGCAGCCTAGATGAATCACTTTCCGACCAATCAGATTGAAGAGTTCGAGTGGTGTTCTTGAGGGTAATCGGACAAAACTTCAGGAGCCCCCAGACAGTGAATAATACATGTTTGTTTTTATTGTTAAGCACAAAGCGTGAATTTCCGCGTTTTAAAGTTATATTTATTGATGAGTGGCCTGCAGGTATAAAATCAGACAGAACGTGTAATCCCGATCGTTCCGCACCTCCTCGAGTGCTGGCTTTTCGCACCCATTTCACCTTGACCTACCAGAACTGATCAAAGTCATGTTTTTTTTGTTTGTTTGTTTTGCTGAAGCCATGAAAGAGAGATGTGCTACGGAACAGTGTGTCTAGTGTGCACTCTTTCAAAGTGCGCTCTCCTCGTCCATGCTGTGATTAAAGGGGAGTCAGTAGTGGCTTTTCTGGTTAGCGCCACCTGACAAAGGGACAAGTGGAGCGTTGTTCTGCAAGGACAAAATCGTTCCGCTATCTGCCTCAGGAAGTGTTTGGAGGTCTGTTACTTTAAAGTTGCCTTTAAAGACGCCGCCCCCAGATCCGCCCCCCCCCACGGTATCATCCAGACGAGGACCTCCATCCATCCATAGCTTTCAGGACGCTTTTATCCAGGAAGTCCAGGAAGGCAGGGTCACAATGTAGCTGACCCATACACACGCTTCTACACTTCCTGCCTCCACAGCAGACCCGGATTAGTGGAAGGGCAAATCGAAAGAAAGAAAAAACACACAAACAACGCTGCTGCTTTGTGATTAGATGCTATTTTTGTTGATTAGTGTGTAATGTTTGCACAGGGATCTGTTGGTTATTACTGCACACACACACACACACACACACACGGTAATGACCCAAGCCGGTGTGTATCCTTAGGGAATCGGACGTATCGATTAGCTCGGGCTGTAGTAGGTGGTGTGTGTCGGCTGGTCAAACGCTCTATGAATAAGGGTCACCAGGCAGTCCGTCATACAGCGCTGCCTGTGCAAAGACCATCTGCACAGCAGGTGAGACCCGTCAGATGCCCAGCACACACACACACACACACACACACACACACACACACATGGCTCAAATAATACACTTCTTTTCTGTTTCTTTGCTGTCCGAAGGCTGTTTATTTTTACAGAAAATGATTAACGAGCACGAATACTCTCATCCCATTCCACTCTTCTGTGTTGTCTCATAAACAGGACATGTTCAAGCAGAAATAAAGTGCAAAGTTGTCATTCAGATATTTGCATTGTTGGATTGTGAGTGGAAGCCAGCTATTCGAATATAAGGCATATTAACCATAAACGTCCATCATATTTATTTATCCGAGCTGTTAAATCAGAGCTATTTTTTTTTTTTATATATATATAAATAAATGTAACACGGTGAAACGGGGTTTTCATATTAACCGTGTTATTTTCAGCTTTAGTTAATTAGGCTTATAACTACAAAAAGGGTTAAATAATAACTAAAGATTTTGATAATGGTGATTAAACGTGATGCAAAAAAAGAAAGAAATATATACGAATGAATGAAAAACAAAGTAACTAAATAAATAAACAAATAAATAAATATTCATATAAATAAATAAATAAATAAACAACCTATATTTTTATTATTATTTTTTTTTTTTTCTTGTCTAATATTATGAATTTTCTACGGGGAGATGCAAACCAGGGTTCACTGTACTTGTATGACGACTATAAAGATCAAGTAAAATTCATTTCTAAAGCCCATTTACAACCAGCAAATGTTGACCATTCACTGGATGGATGGATAGATGGATAGATAGATAGATAGATAGATAGATAGATAAAACTCTTCTTTGAGAACCCCTGTAATAAATGATATGCGCCGCTTAGCCTGAAGCGAACTGTTGATTCTCAGCACCCCATGACCTCTGACCCCTGTAATTATAACCGTGCGTACACACAAGTCAACCGACAGTTTCTTTCCTTTTTTTTCTTTTCTTTTTCGTTTTCCTTTTAGAAACTTATTTCATGTAACTTTTTCCACACAAGAAGTCATCCTCACAGTGACCCTCTGCTCAAAAGAAGATAACAGTAGACTCTGAGTCAGAGCCTGATCTCAAGTCAGCATTAACGAGCGCTTCCCAGCAGAAGCGCTGTGCTTTCAGAGAGAGAAATAGACTTCCTGCGCTCAGCTGGGGCTGAACCCTGACCGCTGGGCCATTCAGCAGTCAGCAGGTTGACATCCTCTATTGAAAGGCTGGCTCGGTGCTTGCTGGGCAAACTCAAAGAGCTGCTCCTAAGCACGCTTTAGTGTTGGCTAAACTGCTCAGTGTCTTCCTAACCGGTGGATTATAATCCTTTGTGGCCTCGTCGCCACCCCTCTCCTCCCCCAAAGCAGCCCATCCCCAACACCTCCATTATGGAGGAGCTACTCTTCTTTTGAGTCCTTGCTTTTCCCTTTCTCTGCGTCTCCTCCCACCATCCCCTTGTTCTCACATGCCTTTATTTTACTTTATAACTATATATATATATATATATATATATATATATATATATATATATATATATATATATATATATATATATAGTATATTGCATGCAACTAGATAACAAGATATGACTCCCACCAGTGGATCCACCAGCCTGTGGTGCTGCTTGAAGGGCTTGTGAAACTGTTTTGCCACCTTGCTTAGCATACAGAAAGAGAAATTGTGTCTGAAGGAAAAAAGGGGCCTCCAGTTTCTTTGCCTAAGCTGGCATGGCCTTGCTACAGGGGTGGCCAGAGAAAAGGGGGGCGAAGAAAACGGCCCCCAAATTACCTCTGGCTAATTATGCAATGGGGCAGCCTGGGGACAGGAGAGCCTGGTGGGCCACTGAGGTGGTCAGCCGCCATTGAGGTTAAAACCACAAGCCTAAAAGTTCCAGTAAAGAAGAGTTTATAAGGTTTATTTGTTTTATACTGTGAATATTGATGCATCAAGTATCGGTAATAGGGCCAATATTGCAGTAAAACGCTGCCTCATTGTGGGTTCAGGTTATGCAGTGTGAGGTTGACGAATACAGCTCCCAGGATAATTCTTCTTAAAGCACGCCAACAACATGGAAGTCCCCTTGAAATCTCTGTGATTTGATTGCGTGTTTTGACGTGTTGCCTGACAGGAATTTCGAGTGACGATTTGTTGAAATGCTTGACTGATTTACACAACAGGCAATGGCGTTCAAGTACGGGTATGCGTAATAAACGAAATGCTACAGAAGTATCAAATTTAAACTCCAAAACGAACGACGATGGAAAAGTCACTCTCAAGACCGATGTACATTCAGCAAAAGGTGATCGTTTTTGTTTATTTTCGCCTTGCTGAAGACACCCATGCTCATTATGCATGGATTTGCACCTTTCTGTCTTGCAAAAAAAAAAAAAACAACGTTTATTTACTCCCTGCGAGGAAGAGTGAAAGAAAGGCGGTTAGATAGTGACCCGCTTCCCTCTGCAGTCTCTGTCCAGAATCCTGTGGAGAAGAGAGCTTGTTTCTTCGCTCTGTCTGAAACGGAGTCGTTCTATAAGACGTGACAGTGTGGATGTTGGTTGTCTGTGTCGAGTTTGTCCTTGTATGAAGGTGGTCTTTAAAATGTCCAGACACGGAGGACACTGATGAGTGATTCCATGATTGCACTGCTACATTCACCCCATAAAATATCACTTTTCAACATTTGTTAAACTCATCTCTGACAGCAATTTATTACAAGGTTTCTTTGCTGATCATATCTGCATTTTACACGTAAATGAGTAAAAGGGATGAGTTTTTTTTTTTTTTTTTTTTTTTTAGCAAATACACAAAATTTGATCATGCGAATGGAAAGAAGGCATTAAGGACATTCTATTAATTGCTTAAAATTAATTAATATTTTTTTTTTTTTTACAATTTAAAACTGACTTTCTGCCTGTAATTTGGGGAAAAGTACTTTCAAAGTGAGAGTACTCATCAGTCAATATCACAATGTCATTGTAAATAAAATAAATAAAAAAAAAAATGAGAGGACTTATTTTTCTTCTTCTCACGATCTTCAGGAAATTCGGACGACTCCTGTTGAACGTGTGACTTGTTGAGGGAATGTTGTGGAACTAGCATGTACACTTTCCATAATCTATAATGGAGGACTGATGGAAATGGTGTTTTAAGCATAAATATGGTAAAGAAAAAATAATAATAAAAAATACTAAGCAAAATAAGATTTTCGAAGTATTTTAATGGTTAAATTTTTTTTTTTTTAAAAAAGTGTAGTTATAGCGAACTAGGACGAGCAGCAAATGCTGCATTTATTCTTGTTTTAAGTTGAAATATGAGCATATGTTGTTGAACATATCTGTGTATAAAATTTATTTGATTTATTTTACTTCCATATTTGGAAACATACGATCAGTGGGACACAAATGGCGCCTCAGTCGTGGAATCCCCATGACTGGGTTC